>NC_080167.1:63812134-63937318 GCF_950295315.1 Erinaceus europaeus
ACACTACTCCCACGTGCACACATACAAACAAACTTCTCTACTGCTTGCCTAATCATGAAACAAATGTTGGTTAGGATCCAGACCTCCAGACCAGGCAGAAAAGGCGTGGCTGGGTGACTGAATTCTAGTACTTGGCGGTACAGCAACAGAACAAAACTGGCTTCTCAGAAGATAGAAGAGACGAGTTCACGGCACTAGGGCAACCCAGGACACTCTGTCTCACGGTGGCCAGGGGGTGACTCGAGTGGGAGGGCGGATCACGTATGGTTCAAGCCCCTGTGAAGCATGTGCTGGGGGCCGCTCACCTTTAGGGCCTCGGTCTGAGAGCCCAGGCCCTTGGTGCAGAGCTCCATCACCGAGTAGGAGCAGAAGGTGTCACGGACCTTGTACTGGCTCACGGCGAGCAGCCACAGCGCAGGGCTGGTCTCCAGCTCTGAGGGTGGGATGAGGATGGACTGGTGTCCCGAGTACACGCTGCAGAGAGAGGGGGTCAGGCCTGGGCACACGGCCAGCGGCCCAGAGCAGCTGGGCTCATGACTCAGCCCCGACGCTGGAGGGACTCACCTGCAGAGGCACCACAGGACGAAGCCGAGTCCACAGTACGGGTCCAGGCAGATGGCCACCTCTCTGGAGGGGTACAGCTCACACTGCAGCTTAATGGATCGGCAGAAGGCACTGGTGGCTGCGTGAGACATCTGCAAGGCAGGAGCCGCTCAGAGCAGAGCCCGCAGGCAGAGCAGGCTCTTGGGCTAGACCGGAGTGTGAGAGTGTGAACCGTGGGCGTTCTCCACATCTCCAGGGCAAGCCCCAACGGCCATGCAGTCACTAGGCGGGAGGAGCACCCCCGGCTGAGGCCTCACTGGAAAGGCAGTCACACTGCACGCTCTAGGCAGGATGGAGATGGGGTGCTACATTCTGTTCATGTGCAGGTGCACGGCACCCCATCCAGGACCCACGCTGCTCCTGTTCTTGTGGGGGGGGGGGGAGTTTGCTGCGGATGACGGATTTGTCTCTCTATGAAGAAATCATGCGCTGAGGAGACAGACAGACATCTGGAGCACAACAGCCCAGACAGGATTCATTTGGCAATGACTTCTTGTTATGAAACCAAGGGCAAAGGCAAGGACAAACATAAGGAAATCTGACTTTATGAAAATTTAAAAGTCATGTACATCAACAAACACTAGGCTCAGAGTAAAAAGATAGCCAATGAGTAGAAGAAAATGTTTGTAAACCATCAGATAAGGACTCATATCCAAGAGAGGGAGAGAGATGATGAGAGAGGGAAAGAGATAATGAGAGATCTCGATCTCCTAAAACCAAGAACAGAAAACCAACCCATCTGTTTCCTTGGACATTTCTCTAAACAAGACGATGAGCTGCCCAATAACTGCAAGGAAAGCCGCTGAAGTCGTTCATCATTGAAGCAACTCGGGGCTGGGTAGGAGCACATCTGGTTGAGTGCACACATTACAGTGCCCAAGGACCTGAGTTCGAGCCCCCTGGACCTCATGTGCAGGGGAGAAGCTTCATGAGCAGTGAAACAGTGCTGCAGGTAACCCCCCCCTCTCTAACTCTCATTCTCCCCTCTCAATGTCTCTATCTAAAATAAACATTTAAAAAGCAACTTGGGGAGTTGGGCGGTGGCGCAGCAGGTTAAGCACATGTGGCACAAAGCACAAGGACCGGCGTAAGGATCCCGGTTCGAGCCCCCGGCTCCCCACCTGCAGGGGAGTCGCTTCACAGGTGGTAAAGCAGGTCTGCAGTTGTCTATCTTTCCCCGTCTTCCCCATCTCTCTCCATTTCTTTCTGTCCTATCCAACAACGGCGACAACAATAAAACAAGGGCAACAAAAGGGAATAAATAAATAAAGCAACTCAGATCAAAGTCACATGCAGTTGCTACCTTAGGTACAGACACAATCAAAAACTCAGAAAAGCACCAGTGCTGCTGGGTGTGTAAAGCGGCCCATGAGCTTGTGAGACTTGGGGTGGAAGGTGGGCCATAGCTGTTGTGGAAACCAGCAAGGCCGTCCCCCCAAAAAAGTGAAGGAGGAACTGTCACGTGACCTAGCTATTACACATAAGGGTGTACACCCCGAGGATCAGGCTGTGGGGTCAGGAGGAAGGGGAATCAGTGCAGCTTGTGGAGCCCACCACGGGGGCTGATGGGAGCCCAGACAGACAGACTCCCGCCATCATCATCGTCAGCCAGGCAGGTTGGCCGGCAGTGGTACTGGCCCTGCCTCTCAGAGCTGCATCCCAGTCACCAGGCCTGTCCCTGGAACACACCCACCAGGGCCCAGGGCCAGCAGCTCACCTTGACCCCGGCGAGCATGCCCGTGGTAGACACGCTGAAGTCCAGATATGCCAGCATGTCGGGGTTGGAAGGCTTGTAGATCTGGGCAGGCCGCTTCTTTGGCAAATCATCTGCAGGGCCGAGCAGAGCCATGAGCGCCGGGACCAGGATGCCCGCAGACCCCTCGCAGCGGGGGCCCAGACTGACCTGTGTCCAGGATGGGGGGCCAGGCCCTGACGTCCACAGCTGCAGCGGCCTCCCGGGACCGCAGCAGTTTGCATATAAGCTGAGTGGTCATCAGGCAGGCAGAGCGGCTGACCTGCAGTTGGAACGGAGGCAGCATTGAGAAGGGCCCCCACTCAGGCCCCAGCACCCACGCCTGACCCAGGCCCTCTCGCTGGTGGGCGGCGTTACCTCCACAATCATCTTCACAGTGGGCAGCGTGGTGGCGATGTTCTGCGGGTGTGGGGGGCGCACGGTAATGGGCACGCAGCCGGCATACAGGCAGCCGTAGAAAGCCGCGATGAGGTCGATCCCTGAGCAGGGACAGACACCCCAGGAGTCAGGGCCGCCACCCTATTCCCCTGCAAAATTCCCACCAGAAAGGAGGAGCCACTCACCCAGGGCACAAAAACACTAGGCATTCTCTCGAATTCCCTCCCATTAGGACGACTAGGTACAGTGAGGACTAAACCCTGCTGCCACCACCCCCTCACCCAGACAGCAGGGGGAGCCTGACCCTGTGGGAGTCACTGCACACTAGGGGGTGGGGTGGGGTGGGGTGGGGAGGCACCTCTGGCCTGCACTCTGGGACCTGTACCACACTGCACACCCGGGGACCCCAGCATCCACTGCACCTGGGGGGTAGACCAGCGCCACGTGGTCCCCATCCTGCAGGTGGCCCCTCTCCATGAGCATCACGGCGATCTTCTCAGCACGCTTGTGCAGCTGCACACACGTCAGGGAGCTCGCTATCGTGCCCTGCGTGTCACACAAGCCAGTGGTGAGTGGGGGGTGTGGGGGGTGCCCACGTGCAGCTGCTCCCTCTGCAGGGACAGTGCAGTGGGGCCCCTGCAAATTCCACAGCTGCTTGCAGGCTGTTTGCAACAGGCCTCCCAGGCTCTGCCCTCTGCCCTGCTTGGTGAGAGGCACAGACCAACAGAGACGTGTATTATCTACAGAGATCTTTAAAAAATCAGCACTCCGGGAGTCGGGCTGTAACAGCTCAGCGGGTTAAGCGCAGGTGGCGCAAAGCACAAGGTCGGCATAAGGATCCCGGTTTGAGCCCCCGGCTCCCCACCTGCAGGGGAGTCGCTTTACAGGCAGTGAAGCAGGTCTGCAGGTGTCTTTCTCTGCCCCTCTCTGTCTTCCCCTCCTCTCTCCATTTCTCTCTGTCCTATCTAACAACGACAACAACAATAACAATAATAACTACAACAACAAGGAAAAACAACAAGGACAACAAAAAGAGAAAATAAATAAATAAAAAATCAGCACTTCATCTAAAAAAAGAAAAAGAAAACCCAGCTAAACTTAAAGACTATCAGTGTAATAACTCTGGGACTTCAGTAGGCAAACTATGGGCACAAGAACGCACACGGTGGATTCTGAGAAGACCTGTGGGAAGCCTGAGACAGACCACATCCAAACTCAAAGGGTCAAAACGAAACAGTGGAAACTACAAAAATCAAAGAAAGCTGAAGAAAGGAAATGCCAAGTTCATTTTCATGGGGGCATCTAAAACATTTCGACACAAATGGAAAATACACTTGGACTGTTTAAGGAACAATGAGAAGGGGTCCGGGAGGTGGCACAGCGGTAAAGCTTTGGACTCTCGAGCATGAGGTCCTGAGTTTGATCCCCGGCAGCACGTGTGCCAGAGTGATGTCTGGTTCTTTCTCTCTCCTCCTTTCTCATAAATAAAATCTTTTAAAAAAATAATAAATAACAAAAAAACAATGAGAGAAAAGGTGGTTAGTGTGGCCTGGGAGGTGGCACAGTGGTATGGGGCTGGGCTCTCAAGCAGGAGGTCCCAGGGTCAAACCCCAGCATCACACACGCCAGAGTGATGCTCTGGTTCTCTCTCCTCCACCTCTGCATTAATAGATAACCTTTTTGTAAAAGACTGTTAGGGAAGGGCAGTAGCAAAATGAGCACGGGGGGAGGGGGGGGGTCAAAGCAGACGGGACTGGCTGCAAAGCACAGGCAGCTCAGCTTGGCCTTGCTGGGGACACAGCACAGCCGCAGTGTGCAAAGCCTCCTGTAGATGCCTCTCTCTGAAGCTGCTGGCCATGGCCAAGCCACATTCTACAGAGACGGAGGCCAAGGACTCCCCTCCTGCAGCCGGTGCACAGGAGGCAGGAACCAGGATACTCTGGGAGCTGATGAATGAATGGCCCTGCCCTCTCAGGCTTCACTCTGGGCAGCAGTTTTGAGGGTGAGAGCCCTGTGCCCCCTGCGCCCATCGAAACAGTATGAACACCAAGCCACGTGTGGAGAGAGGCCCAGGAGAAAAGTGTGGAAAAGAGGCCAAACCCCACTGGTGAGTTTGTATCAGGAGCTTAAGATCTTATTCATATATATATGTAAATATTTTTTAAATATTTATTTCCTTTTGTTGCCCTTGCTTTTTATTGTTGTAGTTATTGTTGTTGTTATTGATGTCGTCATTGTTGGATAGGACAGAGAGACATGGAGAGAGGAGGGGAAGACAGAGGGGGAGAGAAAGATAGACACCTGCAGACCTGCTTCACCACTTGTGAAGGAACCCCCTGCAGGTGGGGAGTCGGGAGCTGGAACCCGGATCCTTCTGCCGGTCCTTGCGCTTTGCACCATGTGTGCTTAACCCACTGCGCTACCGCCCGACTTCCAAGGTCTTATTCTAATGAATTGTGTGGGCCTGTATTTGTGAAGCTTGCTTTTCTAACGTGAGATGTAAACATGAACTTCACTATACACAAAGCATGAAAATGGTCTTACTCCTTCTGAAGAAGCTCATGTGTAAATTCCAGCTGAAATGTAACAGCGATGAAAACAGAAGACAGGTGTCAGTATCTCCAAAGTCTGCTGTAGAGTTTGCTCCCACTTATTCTTTAGAGAAACGCTCTAAAACATGCTGCTAGAGGGACTGGGAGGTGGCACACCTGGTAGAGTACACATGGTGCAATGTGCAGGGGCCCGGGTTCAAGCCCCCAGTCTCCACTTGTGTGTGGGGTGGGACTTCATGACCAGACTCAATTCTCAATTCCCCTTGTCAATTTGTCTCTTATCATATGTCTGTGATACATACAGATGTGCAGGTCAGCATGTGCAGACAGAGGTGCGAACCCCTGTGCTGAAACACAGTCCCTAAGTAGGAAGTCTCTGTCGACACAGCCCAACATGAAGGACTCTACACGCCTCCTGTGACTGAGGAGTCCGGCCTGGAGGCATATTCCCCCGGCAGGACCCTGGGCAAGCTCACCCTGCAGTTGAGCAGCGTGTAGAGGACGTGGTCGGGGGTGGTCTGGGCCCTCCACTGCAGGACCTCCGAGAGGAACAGGAACTGGAACAAAACACAGCTGGCAGGATCAGCCCTCCTGGCGTGGCCCACTTGGCGGGGAGGGCTGGGGAGGCTGAATGCTTTGGGGGGCCTCTCCACTGGGGAGCAGGCCTCTCCACTGGGATGCTGAGGGGAGTTCTGAGGTCAGCGGAGGCTGGGGCCACCCCCACGGCCCAGCCTTCTCCAGAGCTGGCCGGTATGGGCAGTGCTCCAGTGGCTGTTGGGGGCATTCTGGGGCTCCTGGCATCCTGCGGCAGCACTGCCATCATGGGGGTGGGGCTGGGGGTGGGGGTGTGTGTGGAGGGTAGGGAACACGGGCTGAGGGTCGAGATGCAGATCTGGAGCCCCTCTCACATGAACTGTGGTTGAGCCCATCAGTGACTGAGGAGGTATGGCCACACGGGCAGGGACTCAGATGAGCTGAGCCACCACTCCCAGGCTGCTTTCCTGGGGCATCTCTGAGCTGAAAGGCTATCACAGGGGCACGTGACAATGCTGTGACTTGTGGAGAGGCACGAGGACGTCCCTGTGCCTGCACACTAAGCTGAGGCCACCTGGCCCCCAGATGCTACGGACCACAGCCCAGCAACAAGCTGGGGACAGGTGGGGGGACAGAGACGTGAGCCAGGCTGGCTGCCCCAGGGGCAGTGTGTGGCAGACGGCCCCAGTGAACGACCCACTGTCTCCAGAAGCAGGGCTGCTCAGAGGCCAGTACTCGAGGGGCCAAGCTGCTGGGGTGGGCCGGCCCTCTGGGGGTTGCTCACCTTGCGGGCCTGGTCATTGTCCTCAATCTGGCCCAGGTCCCGGCCACTGGCCTGCGCAATCCTCTTCCCAGACACCAGGTTCCCCACCATCACAGAGGCGGGGCCGATTTCTGGAGAGAAAGCGCACCCGCTGCGGGTGAGCACTGTGGGGTCCCTGCGCTCCCTGCCCAGGGGAAGGCACTTTCCCAGGGGGTCCTACGGCTTCAAGTCAGTCTCCCGCACTGCCTTCATGTTCCACTGGGGGGCGCCGAGAGTGAATGTGAGTGCAGTACCTTGTGTGACAGAGGCTGTGTCTGTGAGTGAGGGGAGAGGTGGAGGTATCGGGCTAGGGAGAAAGCTGTCCCTAAAGATGTGGGCCAAAAAGACACTCCTAGCGTGCACTCAGCCTGTGGTCTGCTCAAGGAGACCAGACACCTAGTTCTCACTGTGCGTTTGACTGCAGCTGAGCTGTGTCTCAGTGTCTAAACGTGGTATTCGCTGCTGGTGGCGAGCCCCAGGGCAGGGCAGGAGCACAGACACACACCTGGCTGCTTCTGCCGAGGTTTGGGCAGGTTGGTGACGCAGGTGTGGGGGCACATCAGGACGTTGCAGGGGTGCAGTGAGCCCTCCAGGAACAGCTGTTTCGTTTCTGACAAGTGGATCCCCCCAAGAGGAGTTTTGGGGAGAGTGTTCGCTGGAACCAGGGCCAGGCAATAAACCCCAACTTGATGGATGCTGTCGATGGCCTGAAAGCAAGAGAGACGGCAGGTGAGGCCTGGCCAGCAGGGAGCGGTGCTACTCAGACTGCAAGAGCCGTTCCTGCAGAACATCTCAAGGTCCAACAAGCGCTCCCCCTATCAACCTTGCTGACTCAGGCGTCCCTGCTGGGGGAGGACACATGGGCGGGTACCTGGAGCACCCGGCTCATCCACTGGAAGCTGTCCTCCTCTGTGGAGTCAGGCCTCTGCTCCGCCACGATCACAATCCTCTCGTCATGCAGCACAGTCACTGAGAACACGGCGATTCTACAGATGAGGGACAGTGAGGCAGCTAGTGACAGCCTCAGGAGACACCGGCCCATCTGCAGTGACCATGGCTTGCTGAGGACGCATGGCCTCTACACAAGGAGACCAGGCCTGCCCTGAGCATGCTGCAGGGACCCCTCAAGTAGATGAAGGAACCCTTAGCACATGTGGGAGACCCTTGACACACGTGGGGAGGGGACTTCATACAGGTGTGGTGAACTTCACCAAAGGGCGCCTCACACAGGCATGGGAGGGGTCTTTCATTCAGACAGGGGGCCCCTCACAGAGGGCTCCTCACAGAGATGGGGGGAACCCTCAGCACAAAGGGTCCTGACACAGGTAGGGAGCCCTTCTGAGAGTTAGGGGGTCTCTCATACAGAAAAATCCTCAGATGGGGGTCCCCTGGCACAGAGGTCCCTCAGATAGACAAACAGAGGGGCCCTTCACAGATAGGGTGTTCCTTGGCAGAGATGGGGGGCGGCTCATACAGACAGGGTCCTCACAGACAGCATCCCTAGGCTCGGATAGCAGATAGAGTACCTCATGTAGACAGGGACCCTCACACAGATGGGGGGGTCTATTCACACAGGCAGGGGATCCCTCATATAGACAAAAGGATTCCTCACAAGATGGGGAGTCTCCCTGAGATGGGAGAGTCCCTTGGCACAAACAGAGGGTTCCTCAGACAGGAGGGTCCTTCACACACAGGGCAGGGATGCTCACACAAACAGGGCATTTCACAAAAATCCAGCAGAAAGAGTTCTTCACACAGACAGAAGAGCCTTAACAAAGACAGTGGGGCCCCTCACAAAGGCAGGGGTCCCTCACAGACAGGGGATTTCTCCCATAGATGGAAGGTCCCTTGGCACAAAGGGTCCTTCATGAAGATGTCAGGGTCTCTCTACAAAGGGTTCCTCACACCAACAGGGATATAGATGAGGGCACGTCCCACAGATGGACATCCCTTACGTGGAAAGGGGCTCAGCAGAAAGGGTCCCTCACACAGATGGATCTCACAGATGGAGAGTCTCTTAGGGAGATGGGTTTCTCACACAAATGGGGAGAGGAGCTGCTGACCAACCCTGACCCAGATGGTCCCTGACACAGAGGGCTGTGGTCCATCACACAGATGGGGGTGGTCATCTCACAGACTGAGCGAGGGTCTCTTGGTACAGATGTGTGGGACCCTTGGCACACAAATGGGGCTTCCTCAGAACTGAACCAGATCCTTTCACAGGCTGGAGCTCCAGCATCTCCAGAGTGGGGGGTGCCCATGGGGTCTCCTCTTCCACCAGCAGCCAGGTGAGGGCAGGTGCGTGTGGCTGAGGTGCCAAGTTCTCTGGGAAGCAGGGTGGCACGGGCTGTCTCCCCAAGTTCCCTGTGGCTGCTCCTAGACCCTCAGGCCTCCTGCCTGGCAGCTCTGGCTCGGCCTGAGTGACATACACACAGCTGTCCGGAGGAAGTCCTTGGACTCCAACAGTCAGAACCAGAAGGGCTAGGGACCACCAATCTCTACAGCTTACAGAAAACTTCCCACAAGTGTGAGAAGCTCGTGCGGCCTGCAGAGCATCGGGTCTGGAGTGCAGACCCCCTACACCACACACAGTCACCATCCTTGCCCTGACCCCTCACTCACCGTCCTCGGTAAACAAACTTCATGGGCTCCACAGCCAGCGCTGTGGCCACAATGTCGTCAGCGTTGTGTCTGCGGCCACTGACCACCATGAGCCCATCCATCTTGCCCACCACAAACACCAGGCCCCCGGGGCCCACGAAGCCCAGCAGACCCGTCCTCACGAAGGGGTACTCGCTGACGGGGGCCCCCGAGCTCGTCACCGGGAACACCTGAGAGGACACAGCAGCCTGCGTGACCACGTGACTCCCTCCTGCCCTCACGTGTGCCCCCTCCCCCCAAGCCTGAGTCCAGCTGGGGAGCCCAATCCCCAGGGCAGGATGCTCCCTCCACCTGCCCTCCCAGTCCTATCTCCCCTTGTCTCCTCTCTGTAGGCCAGAGAGCTGGGACACACACACCATGTGCAGCACTGGCGTGTCCTCTCTCCTGCCCCTGAGGACGCTGACCGGTCTCAGGTCCTGGAGACTGTGTGGTCAGCAGGAGGAGGAGCGCGGCTATGGCTGCCCACAGACATCACCCTCTTAACACAGAGCTGCCCACCTCAAAGGTGTTCTTGGTCATGCCCGAGAGGCCGTAGTAGGACATTCCAGTGGCGATGGCGCACACACACAGCTCCCCGATCTCGTCGGTCCTACAGAGCTGGGGGATCCCATCGGGCTTCACAGAGCACATGATGGCTGGGGGGGGGGGGCAGGGGACAGTGAGAAGGCACAGAGGGAATAGGAGTCACACTCTGTGTGAGCCAGGTGCCTGGTCATGCTGGGCAGACAGCTGGGAGTGGGGGCACAGGGTCTGCCCTCAGGGCCCTCTGCACAGTTCTGAGGCATCAGCATGAGCACCACTGCCAGTAGCCGCCTCACCTGCAGAGACCACGTGATGCTGTGTGGGCACCCCCTCTGACCTCAGAGAAGTGGGGCTCTGGCTCTCAGGGGAGTGGGTGCTCCAGACTGACCTCAGAGAAGTGGGGTCCTGGGTCTCAGGGAAGTAGAGACCCTGACCCGGCACTGGGAGGGGAAATGGGGCTCCCCAGGAAGGAATGGCCAGCTCTCAGCAGCCCAGATACGCCGCCCCCCGCCCCGCCCAATTCCACTGGGCTTGAGAGTCTGGGTTCCTTAGCTGAGGCAATGTCTCTAGGAACCCGGGAGTGAGAGCAAGCTTGCACGCTGGCTAAGGCACCTGCAGTGCAGACACAGGAGAAAGATCGGGCGGGAGCCTCTGGAGCCGGCTGCCCCCACTCCAACACGCCCCCACTTGGCTGACTCCCCTGCCTGCTCCCCCACTCCAACAGCCCCCACATGGCTGACTCCCCCACCTGCTGCTCCCACCCCAACACCCCCCACATGGCTGACTCCCCCCGCCTGCTGCTCCCACCCCAACACCCCCCGACATGGCTGACTCCCCCACCTGCACCCCTGCAACTTCCCCAGTGCCCTGCAGCCCTCACCTCCCGGCATGACGAGCCCCACGTCCTGCACGGTGAGCACCGACAGCTTCTCCTCCGAGTCCACCCGGATGACCCCGTAGGTGAGCCCATGCATGGACAGCACACCGCGGCCCGGGGGCTGGTTGCTGTCGTCCGTGGGCCTGAAACAGCAGGTGGGGTCTGAGTCAGAGATGGGCACCAGAGGGTGGGGGTCTCTGGGAAGCTGGGGGCAGTAATGGCGACCTCCTCCCTAGGTGTCCAGATACTGTAGTAATATCAGGAAGACTGGCCTGAGGCAGCCCTCCCTCAGAGACCCTCCCTCCCAGACATCCCAGCAAGTGACTCGAAGCCCCCATGACACGGCTTTCCAGCACAGATAAAGGTCAGAGGGAGTCATCACCGCCCAGTGTGGACAAAGTGGTAGCAGCCCTCTGTGCCCACCTCAGACACCTGCTCAGGGAGACAGCAGCATCTGCCACCTCTGGCAGCAAGGGCGCCCGCCTCGTGCCCATCCAGCCTCACTGCCGTCAACCTGAGAAACAGCCCGAACCCCTGCAGGGCAGGCGCCCCTCTGTTCTACAGTGTCGCCACCTCAAACACTGTCACCAACACGAACTTGCTGACCCACAGCGAGCAGATCACACCTTGAAAACAAAAGCGTCTTCCTTGCTAAGCAGTTTCCCAAGACCAGTGGTTCCTATGGTTTTGGGATCCAGAACTGGGCGATACAGAGAAATCCCCGCCCTTCTCTTTTCCAAATATTCTAACAAAGCACAGCTTTGTAATGTTTTTTTTTTTTTCTTTTTCTTTTTTTCTTTTTAGCAGAGCACTGCTCAGCTCTGGCTTATGGTGGTGCAGAGGACTGAACCTGGGACTTCAGAGTCTCAGGCTTGAGAATCTCTTTGCATAACCATTATGCTATCTACCCCTGACCTCTTGGTAATGTTTTTTTACTTCTTAAAAAAATCTCTAAAGATTTTGTGTATTATCATGAGAAAAAAAAAAGAACCAGTGTATCACTCTGGCACATGGGATACTAGGGATCGAACTTGGGACCTCATGCTTCCAAGTTTAGTGTCCTACTCATTGCTCCACAGCTGAGGCCCTATGTTTTGTTTTGTTTTTGTCAACAGAGTTATCACTGGGGCTTGGTATGCACTCAACTCCACTGCTCCTGGTGCCCACTTTTTTCTTAGAAGGTGAGAGGCAGGGAGAGACAGGAAGGAGGGACAGTAAGATGACATTCCTGCTCCACTGCTAGTGAATCCTCCCCCCAGCCCCCCAAAGTGGGGACCAGGCCTTGAATCCAGGTCCTCGTGTACAGCTTGCTATAGCAGGTGCACCACTGCCCAGCCCTGTGCTGTTGTTCTGAAGGTGGCGTCAGGGAGGGAACCCAGGGCCTTACATGTGTGTGACCTCCCTCCCTGGTCCAACTTCTTAATTTTTTGTCCTTTGAGAGACAGGAAGCCACAGCACCACTCCACCACCCAGGGAGCTCTCCCTGGTGCTCCCATGCGGTACTGGGGATTGAACCCAGGGCCTCACACACATGGCAAGGTGCGTGCTTTACCCACTGAGTCACCTCCCAGGCCCGTCACAGCCCCTGAAAGGAAGGACTGAGGGAGGACTCCTGTCAGGACCCCACTGTCCTCAGTGAGACCCCAGGCGAGAGTCAGGCACACAGCCCAGCCTGCCCTGGAGGGACAAGGACAAGGACAAGTGTCGTGAGCTCACCTCAGAGCCCCGAGCCCCCACATCCTCCCGCTGGTCCAGAACACCAGAGATCTCAGCTCAGTGTAGCTTTGCTTTCATACATATTTAACAGTCAAAACTTAGGGGGAGATGGCATAATGGTTATGCAAAGAGACTCTCATGCCTGAGTCACCGAAGGTCCCACGTTCAATCCCCAGCACCACCATAAGCCAGAGCTGAGCAGTACTCTGTTAAAAAATAATAATAATAATAAGTCAAAATTCAGAAAAGCAGACACACAGGAACACAGCCTTGGTGGGGATGGTCTGGGATGCCATGGTGCCAGGCCTCCTCCGCCCACAGGGATAGGCCAGGGCACCGGGACCCACTTCCCCTCACACCCCTGCCCGAGGTGTCCATGAGCTGAGGCGCAGCAAGGCTTGTGCATGGCCTGAAGCTGCCTGCTCCCACACACGCATGCCAGGAACACGTGTGTACAGACATGTCAGTGAATGAACCTTCCAGAGTCGTTACGGAGCTGGGATCACCTCTGAGGTACCGATCTGGACGGGGCGGGGAAGAATCCAGAGGAGACTGCGGTTTAGCTCTCGGCAAAGTCTACACACAGAGGAGGGCGACCCTGGGCAGTGCGACATCACTCTGTCCCCGTGCAGGCAGCACGCTGGGGTTGGGACACACAGGGCTCTCAGTGTGGATGTGTGCCAGTGACAGCCCTGTGGGGGGCCTGGTCCCCTCCCCACCTGGACAGGAAGTGGGCGCAGGGGTGTACCCATGGCCAGTGGTGTGCAGACCCAGGGCAGCCAGAGTGCCCGCCAGGCCGCAGAGCTGCCTCTCAGCACTCCTGCCCACGCTGGGCTCCAGGGAAGCAGAAAAGCCCAGGGGATTTGCAGATAGAAACCTGGTGAGGCCCTAACAGTGACTCAGTGATGCCGAGAAGGATCTGTGCCCATTGCCGGGAGGGGGACTCATCAGGTGGTGGGAAGAGCCGCACACTTAAGAGGAGACAGATGGCTACACCAGCCAGCACCACAGCAACAGGCCACTGGGCAAACGACCATGACCAAGAATGAGGGGAGGGTGGCCCCGGACCCTCAGAGCTGGACTGATGCGATGACTCCTGAGACTCCTCGCTCCCTCCCCAGCTCCAGCCACTACAAGCACCTGGTGCACCTTGAGGAGCCAGGCTGGGCTGCCCCAGCACGGTCAGTTGGTTCCAGGGAACACGGAGCTGGGTCCGGCTGTGGCCAGGCTCCACTCCAGAGCACTGCTAATGCCACCCGCTGCTTGCCCAGCTGGACAAGACCCAAGGTTTCCACCGAAGCCCGTGAGCCCCAGAACCTTCCCACAGGTCCCCACCCAGGCTCCTGGCTGTTCTGCTGCTCTCGAGTGGTGTCAGGACATGGAAAGCTGTCTCTCTGCGGGTGCAGCTTGGGCAGCCTGGCCGCTGACATGTGTGCACAGCTGCCTCTCCAGTTTGATGCTCTTTCCCAGCACACTTGCCAGGGAAGCGGTCCAACAGGGCCCGGGCCCACCAGGCTCAGGAGCAGCACTGCAGCTGCACTTCGCCCCTCTCGATGGCCAGAGAGCCGCCACCAGTGGCCCGTGGGCCGAGCCAAGGACCAGGACCACAGAGGAGCACAGGGGTGAGCTGGGCCTTTCCGGTCCGAGGCTCCACGGAGAGCCCTCTGAAGCAAAATGGAAAGAGTGGCAGCAGGCCCATGCCACACTCCTCTGGAAGGACCCTGAGCAGTTAGCACCAGAGGCTGACAAGTCCCATAGGATACTAGTGAGAGTCTGGCCTTCACACAATGCAGGGTGATGCCCAGCCTCCCTGAATTCCCACCCAACACTAAGGGAATACTAGAAAGCAGAATGACTGTCACTGAGTCGGTCACCTCTGAGTGCTTGCTTAGTGTGGAGAAATGCAGACTTCAGGAAAGAAGCCTAGAACTTAGCACTCTGCATAATGTGAGTTCCAATGCGCAGGCTGGCTCCGAGCAGAGACCCTGCCCCAAGCTTTCCGGGGCCTGGCAACTCCCATCAAATACCTGTGTGGGGCCGCCTGGGACTCAGGCCACAGAAAGCAACTTGAGAGGAGATGGCGGGTGAAACGCGAATGTGAGCACCATCTTCATCACACTGTCGGAAGTGACTCCAGTGTGAACGTGTGGGCACCCAGAATAAGAAAGAGATCCTTGGCCCTATAGCTCAGGGGTTAGAGCACTGGACTTGTAAGAAACATATTTTTCAATGGTTTTTAAATTTTTTTTTAATTTATTTATTTTCGCTTTTGTTGTCCTTTTTTATTGTTGTTATTGAAGTCGTTGTTGTTGGATAGGACAGAGAGAAACAGAGAGTAGAGAAAGACAGACACCTGCAGACCTGCCTCACCGCCTGTGAAGCGACTCCCCTGCAGGTGGGGAGCCGGGATCGAACCGGGATCCTTACGCCGGTCCCTGCGCTTCACATCACGTGCGCTTAACCCGCTGCACTACAGCCCGACTCCTAAGAAACAGATTCTCAAGCAGAGACCAACATTTGCTTTCCTTGCCCTTTTTTGGGGGGTCATTACTGGACTCTCACTGCTACAGGATGTCTTTTTCAGATAGAGAGACACAGACAATAGGACACAGAGAGAGAAAGAATGCAGCACCAAAGCTCCCACCAGCGTGCTGGGAGTTGGGCTCAAAATGCCTGGCTGGTGAGCGTCCCAGAGCAGTGCAGCTGAGCTGTTGCTGCTCTGCCGGCCCAGCACCTGTTTTGCTCCTAAGGATGCTCCCCGCTGAAATCAAGTCCTTGTCACCTAAAATCACCTCTGCACAATTAGTCAAAGTGCCACTGCTAATTATAAAGACTGTGCTTAGAGCATCACCTGCACTAAGCAGCTACGATGCACTTAGAGAGAGGGAGAGAGAGTGTGTGCGCCAAATTACAGAACTTGGAGCCGCTGGGGAGGGAAGGACATGGTCCAGGCAGCAGCCGGAGTGCGGGGGAAATGAGTGTCCCAAGTGAAATGCTTCTTTCAAAAAATAACACTGAGGGGCCCGGTGGTGGCTCACATGGTAGAGTGTGCACATTACCATGCCTGAGGCCCTGGGTTCAAGTCCACAGCCTCCCTACTGCAGAGGGCATGTCTCACAAGTGGTGGGGCAGTGGAGTGTCTCTCCTCAGTCCCACGATTAAAAAAATAAAATGGCCACCGGCAAACGAGATGCACAGGCACTGACCGCCAGCAATAAGCCTGACGGTAAAGAAAAAAATAACACTTACAAACCTCTGTCTCACCAAGGAAACAATCACAAATGGGAGGGAAAGGTTAGAGGAGACCAGAGACGCAACAGCCATTGGAGACCACAGACTATTAAACACCAACAACACAGATGACCTCTAAGAAATGGGTGTATTTCTAGAAACATACCACACCTCCCAACACTGGCTCATCAAGAAACAGCCCCATGCCCAGCGACAAGACGGAAGGACAGGCGTGAATCCCCGAAGCCCAGGACTCTACCACACACTCGGAGGACGAACAGTCGACCTGCTCCAACTTTTCCAGGGGACAGAGGAGGAAGAGGCTGTTCACTGCCACAAAAGCTCGCTGTGGGGCCAGCACCTCCTGGCTCCTCAGCCATAGGAGAGTGCCCTGAGGAGCCTGCCACTGCCAGATCCCTGACGACACAGGTGTGAAACTCTCAACAGAGCACCAAGAAAAGCGAGGACGTTAGAAGGAGCAGGCACCATGACCCTGTGACTGGCTCCCGGGGTCCTCAGGGTGGCCAGCACCAGCAGTGCGGTCACTGCAGCCCCCATACCAACAAGCCACCCACACAGCCCGTTGGCTGGCTGGCCAGCACCACTCAGAGGCCGGGGCTGTGTAACTGCAGCGGACAAGCTCAGGCCAGGCCACACACGCCTTCCTCACCCCCACGTCCTCTCTTCCTCCACAAACAGAACTGAAGCCTGGCACAGCAAGCAGGAAGTGAGGCCCCAGTGAGAGCAGAGGGCACCGCTCAGAGTGCCCCAGACAAGACACCTTGAGTGAGGCTGCAGAGGAAGCGTCTTTCGGGGCCAGGAACCGAACCAGGTGGAGGAAGCCTCTGGCGTCATGGGGACGGCTACCCTGAGGATGGGGGCCTGTTTCCACTCAAACAGAATGTGTGCACGTGACTTCCAGGCCTCTGAGCGGTCTCAGGTCTCAGTGCCCACCCGTGCCCACCCTGCCCACAGCCCTACCTCCGGATGGCCACGGTGAGCGCCTCGGGGGAGCTGGCACAAGGACAGATGACCTCCGGCCGCAGGCCCTTGCTCTGGAAGACATTGAGAAACGCGTCGCAGGAAGAAATAGACCCTGGAGTGAGAGAGGGGACGGGAGTCAGACAGCGGAAGCCACCTCCTGCCGACCACCCCATAGCTCAGCCTGTGAGGAACGAGGGTGTGGACACGGAGCAGCAGCGGGAGAGAAAACTACAACTTCTAGGTGCAGCAGTCGTGGTGAAAGAAGCCCTTTGCTGCGCTAGCCTGCATGGGGCAGAGTGTGCGGGACAGGCCCCAACCCCTCAGCAGCCTCCCACATATGTCCCCCAGGGACCCCACCCACTGTGAGAGACCTGCTCTGCAGAGTGCAGGTAAAACAAGGCCTGCACCATTGACTTGGGACTGGGGAAGCTGCCCTGTGCGTGGGTGCTACAAAGCTCAAGGACCTGGGTTCAAGGCCCTGGTTCCCACCTGCAGGGGCTGAAGCTTCATGAGTTATGGAACTGTGTTCCAGGTGTCTCTCCTCTCTGTCTCACGCTCTATCAAAAAGCAGCAAAGAAAAAAAACACCAAAATAATCAAGCTCGCAGGGCTTTGGGTCCCGCTGACAGGAGCTCTCCTCAGGGAGTGCTGGCAGCATCTGAGTAGTTTCTACATGAGCCACTTGAGCTACGGGATTTGACGAGGAAATCCTCCTGGAATGACTGACTTCCCACAGTGAAAGCCACAGGAGAGTCCAGTGACACTTCCTGAAGAGTCGTGGTCACTGGGCGGAGCTGCGCTCAGTCACCAGGACAGAGGTCAAGGCACCAGGGTGGGCACTCACAGGGATTGGCACCATCGGCCACGATCAGCATGCGCAGGGAGGACAAGTTGATGTCCCTCTGGTCTCTGTGAGCCACCAGCGCCCAGTGCATGTCCCGGGACTTGACACACGCCACCTTCGCTGGAGGAGAAGGGAGGAGTCAGCTGCGGGCAACCAGGGCGAGGGGGTGGGGGGAGCGGTGCCCGGCCCACGCACCTTTGTACTGGCAGACCTTCTGGATCCAGGACAGGGGGTTCACCTTCATCAGCGAGTAGGGGATGCTGATGACGTGCATCATGTTCATGACGCTCTGTGGAGGCAGACAGGTGTGAGGGCCCCGCCGATGACAACCCACTGCTGCTCTTGGGGACAGCTCTACGGGGGCCTGGTAGGCAGAGGCCCACCTGTGGGGGACCCCACACTTGCTCCTGAGGACAGTGCACAGGGCTGTGAGGGGGGGGGTACCTGCACACACGAGCCTGCCTGTGGAGCTGAGGGCCTGCACCCTGGGAGCCTAGCATGGACCTCCAAGCCCTGCCCGCCCCCGGGGTGGTGAGGCGGGTACTGGTCCTCAGGGGAACTTGAGGGAACACCAAGAGGGCTTCCAGGGGGGCTGTAATGAGGGTCCTTAAGCCAGGGGGACCCCACAGTGGGGAGCAAAGCCTCTGCAGCCATGGCTCAGAAACTTCCCAGAGCAAGGCTGGGTAGCTGACAGGAAGCGAGGATGTCACCAGAGCCTGTGATCCACAGGCACAGGGAAGAGAAGGTATCTGCTCCCAATCTGGGCTGAGTGCTGTGGCATCAGCATGGGGTCCCACACAAGTGAGAACTGCTAGCCTCTGGGAGCACTGCTCCTGGGGGTGACCTCTGACCTCTGTGGGTGACCCAGAGTGCTCTGGCCCCAGGTGCTCGGCTCCTGGACCTGACTCTGACCTCTGACTCTGCCCTGCTGAGCCCGTGCCTTCCTAGGGACTGCAGGGCACTCACCGTCAGGATGCCATGCCAGAGGCCCACGTCCTTCTTGAAATCCAGCACGTTCACGATCGTCTCAGCTGCACACACCAGAGACCCCACATCACAGCAGGCCAGTGTGGGTGGGCAGTCCCCACACCATCCCGTGGGATTCCGCAGCCTCAAGCCTTCCCCTCCAGACACCAGCAAGTGATGCCATGAGCCTCTGACACATGTGACAGGGTGATCTGTAGTCGTTCCTCCCCATGCACCCAGAATTCTCTTCACTTTCAGGGAGGAGGTGAAGCCTGGGTTGCTAAGCAATAAGGAGCAGGGCACCTGGAGGCTTCTTCTTCACTTGGATCCCCCTCAGAAGAGGAAACCCCTTCTCCAAAGGGTGCCAGAGAGCCTCTCCAGCAAGGGCCTCTCCTACCCATCCTGCTGTCAGCAGACTCCAGTCTGTGTTCTGTCCTGCCCTGCTCCCCACAAGAGTGGGCTGTCCGTCTGTGTCTGTCTTTCTGCCCAACTTAGCATACCCCCCCCCGTCCACATGGGTTTCAAGCTCACACTGATGACCCACTTTCTCTGGTTCTGGGGTGCTGCTGTCCTCAGGGACACTGGTGATGGCCAGGCCCTGAATCCTGGACTCCTAGAAGTACAGCCCATGCCACCAAGAACCCTGGATTCTAACTGGTCAGACGCTACTGTGGTCAAATAATGGACAGAAGGAAGGATGGATGACAGAGGGACAGAAGGATGGATGACTTGATAGGAGGGAGGGTGGCTAGATGGAGAGATAGAGATGATGTATGGATGCACAGATGGATGGATAGATGGATAAAGAGATGAACAGATGGATTGGAGGAGAGGTGTGTAGATGGGGATGACGGATGGATGGATGGATGGATGGATGGATGGATGGATGGATGGACGGACGGATGGGAGGATGAAGACAGATAGGAGGAAGGATGAATGAACAAGTGTGTGGATGGATAAGTCTCCCCAAACTTGAATTGGGGTCCCATGTCTGTGGCTGGGGGACCCCTAGAGAAAGGGGGAGCTGTGGATCAGTGAAGTGGTGAGGGTGGGGCCTGGTCCCAACAATGAGTCCTGAGAGAAGACACCCCCCCACCCCCCAGTGTTAGTGTGGAGCTCACTGGGAGAGTCTGTGGGACAGCAGGCCCCCCATGCCATTCGGAGGCTATTGCCAGTGGTGCCCCCCATGGGCCCCAGCCAGCGCCTTACCTTCTGTGTAGCCACAGGCCTGCGTGAGGGCCTGGCAGTGCGTAAGTAGCGCCATCCTCGTCACCGTCACCCCCAGGACGCTGCCATCCTTGCACGTCTTGTACTGAAAGGAGACGCAGATGGAGGGTGGGAGCCGGCCCCGCCTGCACCGGCCACCGTGAGGCCCAGGGCCCGGTGTGTGGCCGCCCAACCCCTCAGAGACTGACCTCAATGTAGGCCGTGTCATTGTTGGCATCTTTAATGTGCGGGAACCAGTCTCTGGGCGGCTTGGACAGGTGCTTGGACTCCGTGACAAACCACAGTAGCTTCGGCCACCCTGTCCGGGGGACAAGACTGATCAGCACGGCCCACGGCTGCAAAATGCCCTCCAGGCCCAGCTGGACACCTGGCCCTCGGCTCAGCCACATGTGGCCCAGGGCAGCGGCAGCGCCGCCAGGACCATGGGAGGTGGGAGGGGGTGTACTGGGCAACACAGAGACATGGGCAGAACCATGTGGACACCAACCCCAGCAGGGAGCACGCAGGAGGCAGCTGCAGGCAGGGCCCATGGCGGGTAGGGGACGGAGAGAGCTGCACGGCCACCTCCCGGGGAAGCTTCCACAAGGTCTGGGGGCCTGGCCACCACACACCTTTGAACTGCGGGATCTCTCCGGTGGGGCTCTTGGGCAGGCCCTTGTGGCAGGCGTCACTTGTCAAGGCCACCGTCACGCCACAGCTGCCCAGCAAGAAGCCGATCTGCTGGCTTCCTGCATCCTGAGAGGAAGGAAGCAGACAGGTGACGGCTCGGCCTCGGTGCTGTGGCAGAGAACCTCCCGGAACCAGGGCCAGGCTGCCACCCAAATGGGCTCGAACCCTAGCTGTGACCCCTGGTGACATGTGGCTGTCTGTATCCTCACGTGCAGGCAGCTGAGTGCAGGGCTGGCACGTGTGGGGGGAGGGGCAGGCTCACTGGAGCACCTATGTGGTGAGCATGTGTGTCTCAGCAAGGCACCTAGACACCCATGCCGATCCCTCAGACGCTCCCGGGGCTCCGGGCCACCTTGGATACTAAACGCTCCCCTACACACCCTGGATAAGCTGCACCTCTAAGAGGACCCACACCTTCCTAGACATCCCTGGACATCGAACATCTCAATTTAGACACCCCTGGGCATGCCACACCACTCTTCTGATATCCCTGAACACCTCACAGCCCTCCTCAGAGACCCCTGGACACCTCACAGCCCTCTTCAGACACATAGCACACCCCATGCCCTTCCTCAGACACCCCTGCAACACCGTGCCCTTCCTCAGACACCCCTGCAACTCCATGCCCTTCCTCAGACACCCCTGCAACCCTGTGCCCTTCCTCAGACACCCCTGCAACACCGTGCCCTTCCTCAGACACCCCTGCAACCCCGTGCCCTTCCTCAGACACCCCTGCAACCCCGTGCCCCTTCTCAGACACCCCTGCAACCCCATGCCCTTCCTCGGACACCCCTGCAACCCCATGCCCTTCCTTAGACACCCGTGCAACCCCATGCCCCTCCTCAGACAGCAGGTGCTTCTGACCACCTGGCCATGTCAGAGACTCCTCAACCCTCCCTGGGTCTGACTTAGCCAAACTACTCAGGGAATCCTGTTTTCTGGCTGCATCACTGATCGTTGACAAACATCACCTGGCACTGGCTAGTGGAGGAGACACGAGGCAGGTATGGGGCAGCCCCGCTCTCCATGCCCACCTCCTGGGGGCCAATGGATGGCAGGCTGTGGGCACAGGAAACAAGGCCACTAGTCCCTGGGTCACCGGGCCATGGTAGGCCCCTGCTCTTCCTGGGGGACAGCAGGGACAGGAAAACCAACCTCCAAAGCACATGCTCCCCTGAGAACCAGTTCCCCCGGGGAGTCCCCCAAAGCCACCACCACTGCAGTCACTGGCAGGTGTGGCCCCGGGGACCTGGGTGGCGCAGAGACGCTTCCCCAGTGGACGACCTCTATGGACGCCCAGCCCAGACTCCTCCACAAGGGCTTCAGGGGCGTCTCTCCTGACCTCACGTGGCACTGAGGATGGGCCCCAGTGGGAAGTCACAGCAGCCACCGCTGAGGGTGGGCCGTGCCGGTCACTGTCTAGGGACCAGGGGGCGTCCTCACCTTTCTTGTGAGCGGCACCTCGATGGGGACAGGCACAACCTCGGCCAGCAGGCAGCCATAGAAGGCCACCATGGAGGCAGCGGGGTCGTTGTTGGGGAACACCAGTGCCACCTGCAGGAGAGGGCCTTCAGCACAGAGCACCTCCCCACCCCACAGGGCCCTGGACATCTGGGGACAATGGGGCAGCCAGATCAGTGCTGCTACCACAGCCACGAACAGTCACCATGTGCCCCACAGTTCCAGGACCAGTGGAGGCTCCACAGACTGAAGTGTCTACTGCCCAAGGCTGGGCAGCATCAGTGACCACCCCCCACACACACACACCCCAGGCCAGGGGACAGGGACCACACATGGGAACCACACTCAGGGACAGGCGGAGTGGCACAGCAGAGCTGCTCCAGCCCCCAGTCTGTTGAGAGAGCAAGAGGGGAAGGGGAGAGAGCAGGGCTGACTGGGTGAACTTTGGGAGATGCCTGGGCAGAGTGGGAGGGCTAAGTATAGAGTTTAGAGGGACTGGCTGGCTGGAGTTTGAGGGGCTGGCTGAGGAGAGTTTGGGGGCGGAGCTGAGTCTGGGGACCTGGCTCTGGCACCAGTGGCATGAGGTCGGCACTCACCCTGTCTCCGGGCCGCACCATGGGTTCCTGCTTGGTCCCCAACTTGTGCAGGATGTTATAGGCGACCTTCATGCTCCGTGTCCAGAGCTTGCCTGCAGAGGCAGAGATGAGAGGCATCTTCAGCACAGGGGATGCGGCAATTCCACCACAGGGTGGCATCCTCTAAAGTCTACACATCACTCCTGGCCCTGGTGTGGACGAGACGCTGCGGGGAACTGGCCGGGGCCCCACAGCAAGCAGAGCGGAGACGCGGCAGCAGAGCAAGGAAGGGGGAGCAGAAACTGCCACAAGCAGAGCACCACAGTGACCAGTGCCCAGGAGAGGCATCCACGGAATCGGGGGAAGGTCTCCAGTAACAGGTCTCAGCAAAGCCGGCCGTGCTCACTGGGATCCCCACAAAGCCACGTGGCCTAGGGACCATGCGGCCACTGCAGGTGGCAAGGCAACACATTTCTATCAGCCCCAGACAGAAGCCCATGGTCCCCCCACATGCCCTGCCCAAGGTCCCTCAAGTCTTCGCTCCTAATACCCCAGCCCCAGACTTCAGACGGTCAGGAGAAAAATGCCAACTGAAAGATTATGACAAATACTTTCAATTTTATTTTGTAGTCTGGAATGTTAGACAAAATGTCACTAAGTGGGACTTAAAAATAAATAAATAAGCAAACAAACAAACAGGGGCTGGGTGGTAGTGCAATGGGTTAAGTGCACATGGCACAAAGCGCAAGGACCGGTGCAAGGATCCCAGTTTGAGCCCCCAGCTCCCCACCTGCAGGGGGGTCGCTTCACAAGCAGTGAAGCAGGTCTGCAGGTGTCTATCTTTCTCTCCTTCTCTCTGTCCTCCCCATCTCTCTTGATTTCTCTCTCTCTCTCCTATCCAACAACAACAGCAGCAACAACAATAATAACAACAGTAGACAACAAAAGAGAAAAAATGGCCTCCAGGAGCAGTGGATCTGTAGTGCAGGCACCGAGTCCCAGCGATAACCCTGGAGGCAAAAAGTAAGTAAATAACTGAGAGGCAGTGACCGGCTTTGGATGGAAGAGTCTTTTCCTGTTTGGGGCAGAAGCAGGAGGCTCTGTCAAACCTGGGTTTGACAAATCCAATGAACCTGACAATCCAATGGAACCTTGATTTTTTTTTTTTTTAAGTACCAGCTCAGATAAACTTGCAGGGTTCTGAGCCTTTCCTTGGCGAGGGTGCCTGCCTTTGCTCAGCACTGTCCAGCACTCCTACTCAGCATCGAATGGCCCGAGTGCAGCAGAAAGGCCTCCTGCTCAGTGACCAGGTGGACGCCCGCTGTCAGAGCCACCTGGGCAGCCTCTTCCTAGAAGAGGGAGCAGTGTAGGGCTCGTCTTTCAACTGTAAACGCTCTACTTCAACTTTGCAGCGTATTTTCATGTGGATTTTAATGACCAAAATCAAGGTGCGCTGTCTACCTGCTAGGGTCAGAGGTGTGGACCTTCATCCAGAGAAGGTATGTTCCCTGAAAAGCAGCCACTGGCTCATCGAAAATAACCCAGGGAATGACTGTTTTCTTTTCTTCTTTTCTTTTTTTGCCTCCAGGGTTACTGCTGGGGCTCGGTGCCTGCACAATGAATCCACTGCTCCTGGAGGCCATTTACCCCCCCCTTTTGTTGCCCTTGTTGTTGTAGCCTTGTTGTGGTTATTACTGGTGTCGTTGATGTTGTTCTTTGTTGGATAGGACAGAGAGAAATGGAGAGAGATGGGGAAGACAGAGAGGAGGAGAGAAAGATAGACACCTGCAGACCTGCTTCACCACCTGTGAAGCGACTCCCCCTGCAGGTGTGGGGAGCCGGGGGCTGGAACCGGGATCCCTACGCCAGTCCTTCCACTTTGCACCATGTGCACTTAACTGGCTGCGCTACTGCCCGGCTGCTGGAGCGACTGTTTTCTAAGGAAAGTACAAACATTGTGTGCCTCGAGATCTCTTGAATGTCAACAATATTAGGGAATTATGATGGCTGGGTAAACAAGAACGCGGTGCCTTCCAATCAACTGGCTGTCACTGAAAAAGATCAATGCCCTGAAAGGGGGGAAATCGATTTGATTACAGTCAGTTAGCGTCCTTCTGCTCTGTACAAGTTTCAACTTCACTCTCAGTCTGAACTATGAAGGCTGATCATTACCACCATCTCCTACAAAAGCCAGCCTACAATAGAGAGCTGGAAGTGGGCAAAACATACGTTTGGCACCGCTTTAGATGCGCACTTGGTCTTTTTCAAAGAGAAGCAGCGAGCAGACTGCTGATGCGGGAAAGGAGCATTGTGCCAGTCTCTGACTGGTTCAGGAGGCTGCAGAGCAGGCGAGAGAGCTGGCCTGCTCCACACCACCCGCACCCCACACCCAGACTGTCATCACTCCCAGGTTTGAAGCAGGTGCAGCTGAGGAGCCCCCAGCTCTCACACACTCCAGGAACAATACCTGAAGTCGACAGAGGAGCTGAGACGCATGTCAAACACCACACCCCCCAAAAGGCCATGAGGCGCTGGAGCAAGAGTGAAGCCAGGAAAGGCAGGGCAGGAGAAAGCAAGCTCACGGTCGCCTCCCTCAGAGCCGGAGCAGGGCCAGGGGACAGCCTGGCTTGTCCACCAAGGCAGGCAGGCAGAAACAGACACTCAGCCTGATTTGATTTTTTTTTTTTTATCACTGTGAGTCCGTGCTCCTTAGCATGCGCTGTAAATTTCTCATGGGAAGCGGGAAACATAATTATGTCAAAGCCATTTTTGCAAATCTGCTCACATCCCTTCGCCTCTCCATTTCCCACTAAAGATCAGAAATTTCTCAGCTGGGGATTTTGCTACACTCAGACTTGCAGGAAGCTAAATTCCGGAGTTGCAGAAAAAGCTACAAGACGTACTTTAAATAGTGGGGTCGATTATACCAAAGTCCTTGGAATTAAACAGCTTTTTTCTTTCTTTCCCTTCCTCTCTTTTTCTTTTTTCTTTCTTTCTTTCTTTCTTTCTTTCTTTCTTTCTTTCTTTCTTTCTTTCTTTCTTTCACTGGAGCACTGTTCAGCTCTGGCTTATGGAGGCGCTAGGGACTGAATCCAGGACCTCTGGTGCCTCAGGTATGAAAACCTGTTGCAGAAACCACTGGGCTATTTCTCCAGCCCCCGGAACAAATCTTATTTCCTGGCTTCTGTCTCCATCTCCTCATCTAGAGTAGTATTTGTGCAGGGACAGTCCCAGGCCTGCAGTTTTCCTCACACCAGTCGACAGACACCTTCATCTTACCTTCACGTGAATTTTAACCGCATCTGGAATGCGCTGCTTTCTCACATTTTCCAAGTAAAAACCAAGACTCACGCACAGCACATGCTAACATGGATGGTAAACATATGAGTAGAGACAGGCAATGAGAAGCAGACGCTGAGGTGGTCTGGAGCAGACACACTGCAGGGGTCGGCAGGCCTGGGGGTCAGCCCTGTGAGTTACCGTAAGTGAGGATGTACAGGGGCTTCCCGTTCGTGTCCATCGTGGTCAAGCATGGGGCCTTGGGCGAGATGGTCCCCCATCGCTGTAACGCAGCTTCTAAGGATGGGGGCCAATTTGTGACCACGCCCAGCTGCTCCCCACGCATGGCCAGCATCTGGGCTCCCTCTGGCTTCGGCTGGTTTGGATCTGGTTGTTGAACTAGGAACATTTGAACACAAAGGATTCAGACAGAAATGGCTCCCTGTCAGCATAACTGTTTCATTATGCTTTTTTTTAGTTTTGTTGTTGGTGTTGTTTTTACCAGAGAACTGCTCACCTCTGGCTTGTGGTGGTGCAGGGGATTGAACCTGAGACTTTGGAGCCTCAGACATGAGAGTCTCTCTGCGTAACCACGATGCTATCTAACCCCCGCTTCATTAATGCTTTTTAAAGAAACTAGAGACCAAGCCCGCAGGTGTGAGTCGGGAAAAATGGCCACACCTGGGACAGACAGAGGGCACCGCTCGCGTCAGTCCACAGAAGCTCCGGAGGACACAGCAGGCAGGACGCCACTGCCTTCAGCAACCTGGCTACAGCAGCTGGTCAAAAGCAGGTAGTGACACTGGCAGCTCTGAGTCAGAGTGCTGTTGTGCTGCTGACGCTTCGCCCTCAAAAGCCGAGAGGAGGACAGAGACCTGCTGTAGCCACTCCCAGCCCCAAGCTCTGCTGGGCATGCTTCCTCCACTAAAACAAACAAAGGGGTCTCTAGGGAAGCAGACCCAAAGCGCCCCCATGTGCACAGCGAGAAGCCAAGCATCTTCCTCTCCCCAATGGTGCCAGCCCGGCCTGGTACAAAGGACAGGGAGGGGCTGGCTAAGAGGAGTCAGGGTATCTCCCTTCCTCCATCTGCAGGGGGGCCAGGCACTCTGCATTCCCCTCCTCCACTCCTCCAAAGGTGCTGACTGACTTGTACAGGCCTCACGGGGAAGCTCGGCTCCTGGTCCTCCTCCACACCACTGTGGTGACCCCTGAATGGTAATGTGACTCTGGGGGAAGTACCACCAGTCACGGGGGTGGGGGGTGGGGAGCACTCACCTTCTAACAGCTCCTCAAAGTCATCCACAAAGAATTCCCTCAAGGGCGGCCGCTTGGGTCGTTTGAGGGTGTTGACAAGCTGTTGAATCTTGGCTGACACCCGGCTGCTCACCGGCACGCCTGTAAGAAGGGGCAGTGAGTGGAGCGGGGCAGTGACCACCCAGCTGGCGCTGGGCACAGGACATGGGGCACTGACTACCCAGCCAGCACTGAGCATGGGGACTGACCATTCCTGCCAGCACTGGGCATGGGCACTAACCACCTAGCTAGGGTCTGGGCTTGGGGTGCTAACCACCAGCCTGCAGCTGAGCAGGTACCGTCCATGCCAGCCAGGCACAGGGCACTGACCATGCCACAAACCCGAGCACAGAGCACACGGGGGTGGGGAGGGCACTGCTGAGGCTCTGGGGGTGCTGGCCCAGACTCACTGCTACCACTCAGGGTCCTGGAAGGAGGGGCCTTCAGAACAGCAGGAAGGAGAGTTATGTCCATCCCAGAATGCAAGCAGCTCATGGCTGTCCTGAGTTGGGCCAGGACAGGACAGCAGAGACCCCTGTGGGTGGCCAGGCTGCCAGGACAGGACCGCAGAGACCCCTGTGGGCGGCCAGGCTGCCAGGACAGGACCGCAGAGACTCCCGTGGGCGGCCAGGCTGCCAGGACAGGACCGCAGAGACCCCCGTGGGTGGCCAGGCTGCCAGGAAAGGACCGCAGAGACCCCTGTGGGTGGCAGGGCTGCCAGGACAGGACCGCAGAGACCCCTGTGGGTGGCAGGGCTGCCAGGACAGGACCGCAGAGACCCCATGGGTGACCAGGTTGCCAGGACAGGACCACAGAGACCCCCATGGGTGGCCAGGCCCCCAGGGCTTGACCCACAGCCCCCTCTCACCTGACGCAGGGCTCCATGAACCCTTCTGAGCAGGGTCCCTGCTCGTGAGCATGCTAGCCTGTCTACAGAGCTAGACATGACGTGTCCTCACGTCCCAGAGATGGCAGCAACTCAGAAAAATCTCTTATTTCCCCCCTTGACAAAATCCCTGCAGCATTTCCTTCCCTGTAAGAATTCAATCTTGGTTGGGTTGGGAGTGACCTGCCTTCCCTGAGCTGCCACCCTCTGTGGGAGGGGATGACCAGCGAGCTGAGCATCTGAGGAGGCACCCCGCAGGGGAGACACAGGCAGGGGTGGGAGGTGGGGGGTCTCTGGAAGGACAGGGGAGCCAGGGGGGCCAGCAGGGACTCTGCTGAGGACGTACCATCTCCAGTCTCCATGAGCTCGGCGTTGCCGTACTTTGGTGCCGTCCTAGAGGTGGTGGAGCCCTGGGGCCTCTCCACTTGGAGCGAGTGTTCTGAGGTGTAAGTGGTCACGTCAGGAGGTGCAGAGTGATTCTCTGTAGAGAAATGAAGCACATGTCTCTGATGACCACCAGGGTTTCCAAGCTGCCTGTCCTCAGAAGAACCAGCTGCTCAGGCCACTCCGTGGCTCGAACACAGGCACCGGGCACAACTCCGACTGACCATCACACAGGAGTCTGCTGAGCCAGCCGGCAGAGTAAAGCTGCCGGACGGTAGAGCAGAGGCCGGCAGCTGTGAGGCTGCTGGGCGAGGACTCAGGTTCTGGCCTGCACAGTGGAACCAACTCCCCAGCTTCCTCTAGTCCCGTGGGGGGGGACACACATCTGCCCTGACCGGTCCTGAACACACTTCATCTGACCCCACACGGTTCCCCAACTCGCCCTGGCTCTCAACACCTGCCCTGACCTGAAGCACTAACGCCAGACAGTGAAGTCTAAAGCAACCTGGACAGGGCAGTCACCTGGTGGACATCCGGCCAAGGGAAATGCATGCCAGTCCACACGCGAGCCATGAGCATTGCTGGTGATCCTGCAGGGACCCGCCAGGAGTCACCTCCACCTCCAGACTTCACACAACTCCACTGGAGACGTGCAGCAAGGCTGTCTGCTCTGCTGTTTCCGCCCTTCATGTGGGAGGCATGCCTCCCTTCCCTCATTGTCTGGAGCACATTCTGGTGTCCGCGCGCAAGGCTGGAGGCATCCTTCCTGGGTGAGTGCCAGAGAGGGCTCACTCCAGGCCTTCCAGAAGTGCACCAGGAAGGGGACTATCCTCAGGTCACTGCCAGCGTTGGGTGTGTGGGATACACAGACGCAGTAGAAGCAGAGGCATAGGAGAGCAGCCTCCCTGGCCTCACTCGGAGACGTGCGTCCTCAGCACCCTTTACAGGGCAGGGGTTTCACCCCAACCACATAAGGCCCAGCAGCCTCGTGCAGCCCCTGCCGGGCTTTCCTGCCTAGAGGTCAGAAACGGTTCTCTGCACGCTCAGTGGCTTGTGCAGGTGTGTGGTGCTTCTGCCTGATCCCTGAAATCCCGCTTTTGGAGACCCCAGCAGGTCCAGTGCAGC
Source organism: Erinaceus europaeus (assembly GCF_950295315.1). Taxonomy (NCBI): domain Eukaryota; kingdom Metazoa; phylum Chordata; class Mammalia; order Eulipotyphla; family Erinaceidae; genus Erinaceus; species Erinaceus europaeus. The sequence continues at coordinate 63,841,456 of NC_080167.1, forward strand.
AAGCTGCCTGGCTCGGTGCCGGGCGCCAGGCGCTTTCCATTCTTCTCTCTCAGCAAAGTTTCAAGTCAGGTTGCAACTACTTACTTTCTGGTTTTTCTTTAGGATTTGAAGAACATTCCCAGCTAGTCTAGGGACTTCACTCTGTGCCAGAACAGAAGCCAATGCAACATCTGGTATTCAAGAGCTGTGTGGAGGCTCCACAGAGACACACGAGCATGGGGACCCGGCTTCAGTGGACACACCATTCTCTCTCCTGTGCAAAACTGTGCCCTGAGCTAGAGCTGGGGCCAGTGACGCCCATGCTCACGTCTGTCTCACCAAGAGATGCTGAAAACCCCACGTGTGCAAACTAAGCCCAACACATGTGTGCAAGGCTGGGATGCAAGCAGGCGAGGGCATTCCACACCCACCCTGTCCTCGCAAGCCACTGGGCCAGGTTCCAAGCTCAAACCACAGAGAGAGGAGCTTCGGCACCTGAAAATGCTCACAGGGGCCAGGGTGAGCTCAGCTGGTAAAGCACACGCTGTACCATGCTGAGGACCCGGGTTTGAGACCCAGGCACCACAGGAAGCACCGTGCACAGGAGGGGGTGAGGCAGCGCTGTGGTGTCTGTTCTGACTCCTCCCTCATCTCCCACTCTGTACCTGGAAAGAAGACGTCAGCAGAGGCCAGGGGGGCACTCACCTATGTGCGTCTGGGCCATGACGTCCGCCAGCCTGTGGGCGGCGCCGCTGCCCCCACTCTGCGTGGAGGAGGAGGAGGTGGTGGAGGTGGTGGAGCCGTGGATGGCCTGGCTGATCCAGTGCTCCATGTTGATGCTGCCCTGGCTGGACGTGGGCGTCCCTTGCGAGTCACCCTGCACGGAACCCTCATCTTCTGAACCCGAGGACGTGTCTGTGGAGAAGGGGGCAGATGAGCACCAGAGCTCAGGGGCCATGGTGAGAGAGAGAGCAGAGCCTCAGGCATGGTGTGAAGAGAGGGGAGCAGAGCTGGAACCGTGGAGAAGGAGAACCAGCACATCCCACACGATGACCCACACAGCTCTTTTCTGAGCACCTGGAACTGCTGGACAGGAACAGAGACACAGACTGCTCAAGCAATGACCTGCCTGAAAAGCCCTTCAGTGTGCAGGGGACTGACATGACAGTGTGGGACAGGAACACACGTGCCCACGTCCACACTCTGAAGTCTGGGGAGAAGCTTACAGAGGGGCTGAGGGTAGCGTCTGCTAAGAAACGCTGACCTCTGAGGTGTTTCAGAGTCTGCTGAAGGCCAGCAACATCTGGTCCCCTCCCTGGGCGGGAGGAGCGTCTGTAGCTCAGACCTGAGAAGGTGTGTAGCAGGGTGAGAGGAAGCGAAGAGCTGAGGGAGCAGGCTGCCCAGGGCTCTGAAAGTCTCGCATAGCTGCAGGTCTCCACCGGGGGCTGGAAAGGGTGCCGTCTGCACAGCCACACACACAGGTGCACAGGGCCGGGCAACTCCCTTCCCAGTGAGTCTAGAGAAGACAGCTTCTGTCTACAGTGATGATTCTGGAAACTCAGCCTGGCTGACTGAGCTGGGGGATTTGGGGGTGGGGCGGAGAGGCTCCCTCACCCGGGGGTGCTGCACTGGGGGCCTCCTTGACCTGGGGCTGCTGCACAGCGGCCTCACTCACCTGGTGGCGTGTAGGCATCCATGGAGGTCTGCACCACCAGGGACCGGCGCTTGGAGGGCATAGGCACGGCCATCTTCCTCTCCTTGTGCTTGGCCAGCGCAGCCTGCACGGCCTCCGTGTGCACGTCTGCGACAAGAAGCAGCCGGTCACCCTCTGCCTCATGGCCTGAGGGAGCAGTGCCCCAGGAGGGGGAGCTGGGAGCGGCTGGCAGAACAGGCCACGCCCAAGGCAGCTGCACACGGCCCTCACTTGCTCTGCGGCCCCAGCACCTGAGCATCTGGGGAGTCTCCAGACTTCACCCCTTGCTCTGCACCCTGTGGGAGCTGGCCGGCACAAGGCTGTCAGTGGTGGCCTCACAGGCACCTTCCAGAGTTGGCACCCAGCACCGGGCTTTTGGCCCTTAGGGCTCATTCCTATGAAACTACCATGAGCATTCACCTCTGTGAGGCTGTGAGATCTAGGGACTCCAGTCTGACTGAAATACAGAGGCCTGGAGGCCACACCAAAGGGAGACAAGGGACCAGAGCTGGGCATCCACTCTGCAAGAGAAAGCCATTGTGGCCTGGCTTTTCTCAGAATAATCAGGGATCCAGGCCAATACACTCAGCCACGATGGTCAGAGAGCGTGGCAGGCGATGCAGCCCAGGGATGCGGGGTGGGGAGGCTGATCCCCGCTCCTCTGACACACCGAGGCCAGGCTGGGGCACAGGCAGGCAGGAGTGGGATCCGAGGCCAGGGCACAGTCAGCCGGTCTCACTCCTTCACTGCAGTCATTTGATCGGGGCTCCCCGTAACTCTGAGGTACCCAGGGAGGGAAAAGATGGCACAGTGGAGCCCTGAGTGTCACAAAGGCCCTGCCCGGAGCAACTTGTGTGTGGAGGGCTGAACTCAGCAGCTGACTAGAGACACCATGTCACTAGACAGCAGCAGATGGACTGCCCTCCCTAGGTCCAGTGGTGCCCAAAGCCGGAGCCAGCCATCCTCAGAGCCACAATGGACAGGCCACCCCGGGCTCAGCTATCCACCTCTCAGGCAGCCCCTGCACAGGCTCTTCCCCACCTGGGAGCTGCCTCAGGAGGACCGCCAGCCCCTCCGTCACCTGCTGAGCGGGGACCAGCATCCAGGCTCCAGGGCGGACCCCAGCAGCACCTCCCACCCAGCATGAGCTCAGCTGTAGACACACAACACTGGCTGGATGACCGAGCAGGAGAGATGACACAGCAGCCACGAGCCATGAGCCTCAGGACAGAGAGGGACACGGGTGGCAGCATCGAGACCCTGAGGGCCACTGTGCCAGAGTCCTGTGACCTGGAGCGTGTCAGACAGCCAAGCCTGGCCTTTGACTGGGCAGGGTATTGCCGTCTATCTCCTTAGAAACAAACCAGACAGAGAGAGGAGAGACACCATGGCACCACTCCACCACCCACACAGCTGCCCCGTGCTCGCAGGCTTCATACAAGTAAAGCGCACACTTCATCTGCTGAGCTGTTACCTGTCCCATATCTCCCATTTCATCAGTGGCTGGACCCTGGGCTCTACACACAAGTTACAAAGCCAGGAACACCCAGGGGTTGGGTTATGGCCAATGACAGATAAGAGGCTGGGGACATAGCACTGTGGGTATGCAAAAAGACTTTCATGCCTGAGACACCAAAGGTCCCAAGTTCAATCCCCAGCTCCACCATAAGCTGGAGCTTAGCAGTGCTCTGATTAGAAGAAAAAAAAAAAAAAAAAAAACCCAAACCAACCAACCAACCAAGCAGATCATGCAGGACGTCTGCACAGCACTAAACTCCTGCCCACTCACTCAGCTGGCCACATCATGAGAGTACATTATTCATCATGGCAGTCTTACACAGCTGCTGGAATTGTCATTGGTTGTCGTATAAAGTCTTTGATCTTACCACACACAAATCTTTTGGATTTTTTTCCTTTTTTTTCTTTTGTCTTTCTTTTCCTCTAGGTTTACTGTTGGGGCTTGATGTCTGCACAACCACCAACGACTACTGTTCGTGGCATGTTTCCTTTTTGGGATTTTAAGTAGAAGGTGAGAGACAAGGGGGTGGGAACACAAAAGGGAAAGGGGCAGGGGAAGGAGAGAGAGACCAGCAACACTGCTCTACGGCTCATGAAGCCCCCCCCCCCAGATGACCAGGGGCTTCAGCTCAGGCGCTGGCGTGTGGCAGTCTGTACATTCTACTGGGCCAGCCACCACCTGGCCCCACTTCTATTCTCACGTCCACTGCCAGTGACAGGACTAGGCTCAGTCTCTGTTCAAACAACACTGAGCCATCAGCCAGTGTTCCTTACGCCTGATGGCCTGCAGTTCGGGGATTTCTCTGTAGATAACATCCTCCCCCCGCCCCCCTTTCTCACACTGTCCCTGTGTCCTATTGATCAAGACCTCCATCCCAGAATGAATGGGGAAGGCCAGCTTGATATCTTTGAAATTGTATGCTGTCACTTTTACTTCTTCAAGGTTGGCTATGACTTGAATTTGAAATGGTCTGTATCTGGTACATGTTTGGCGAGAAGCTATTCAGCCACTGTTTCCATCTATGTAGTGGACATGGAACTGTTTCTTTTTAAAATAAGGAGGGAGTCGGGCGTTAGTGCAGTGGGTTAAGCGCACGTGGTGCAAAGCGCAAGGACCAGCATAAGGATTCCGGTTTGAGCCCCTGGCTCCCCACCTGCCGGGGGAATCGCTTCACAGGTGGTGAAGCAGGTCTGCAGGTGTCTTTCTTTCTCTCCCCATCCTCCCCTCCTCTCTCCATTTCTCTCTGTCCTATCTAACAATGACGACATCAATAACAACAACTACTACTACAACAACAATAAAAAACAAAGGCAACAAAAGGGAAAATAAATAGTTTTTTAAAAAATAAAAAATAAGGAATCTGATCTGCTTAGGCCTCCACCCAACCCCCTAATTCCCTGCATAATCTAGTTCCATCTGGCCTCTGCTCTGTTCCTCTGTTTCAACGTTTATCAGTCTTTTCAAAACCCAGTTTTGCCTTCACTGCCGCTCCTCCACGGCCCAAAAGACCCCCAGAAGTCTCCCTCAGTCTGCCTTTCCCAGAAGCTATGAGCTGAAGCCTTGCAGACTGGCTTCTTCCACTGAGCCCTGTGTCTCCCAGGTTTCTGTGTCTTCAGACCTGAGGGCATATCTGCTCTTCATCCAACTGTCCCATTGTTTGAAGTCCCCCACAGCTGTTCCTTCATGGCCCACGGGAGAAGCTGTGGTGGTCCTGTCTTACCTCTGGCCTTAAGTCATTCATGCCTTTGGAATTTTTTTAAAAAATATTTATGTAAAATATATTATGTAAAATATATTATTATGTAAATTATATATTATTATGTAAAATATATTAATAAATATTTAAAATATTTATTAATATATTTTAATATATTATGGATTTTATGTACACTCCTAGCAAAATGTAGACATATAAATCAGTAGTTAATTAATATGAGAGGGGGAAATCAATTGTATGTCTCAAAGTTTCTCAAAAGACAAACTGAATCTTTTTAATATATAGGCTATGTATTTGATATGCGGACTCTCTCAAAAGCCTAGACCAAGTAGATTAGAAGCTTCCAATAGCACAGCTATATACAAGATACTGGGTACTGTACAGCAAACCATAACAAAGGGACTTTTCAAAGTTAACCCAATTAACAAATAATGTGATAATAATATTAACTATTGATTGTCTTTTTGAACCCTAAGACAGCAGGAACCTCACATCTTCACTATAGAGCCCCTACTTCCCCCAGTCCTGGCACCCTTGGATAGGGCCCACTTTCCCGTATGCATCTCCCAATCCAAACCAAATAATATTGCATCCGCCGATCACAACCTAACCAAAGCAACGATTGCCATCTCAACATGCTTCACCTCAGACTGTATCCAGAGACTTCACGTGTGGAATGACAACACTTCAGCTTCATTACTCGGGTGAGACCTTTCCTTTAACAGTACACTCTAATTTCATCTCAGGTAGTTCACTTTCTAACAAAGTCCCATAACCTAGATATACACCAGTTTCTGTGAGAGAGAGCTTATGTGCACACGTATCCATAAACTACTGCAAAATATATACCTGAAAGCAGGATTACACTAGAGTTTGCAGTGAGTACCTCCCTAACACTTCCTCTCCACTATTCCAAGCTTGGGATCCATGATTGCTCAACAAATTGTTTGGCTTCATATGTTAACTCTCTTTTCAATCACCAGGTTCCAGATGCCACCAGGATGCTGGCTAGGCTTCCCTGGATTGAAGACCCCACCAATGTGTCCTGGAGCTCAGCTTCCCCAGAGACACACCCTACTAGGGAAAGAGAGAGGCAGACTGGGGGTATGGACCAACCAGTCAACGCCCATGTTCAGCGGGGAAGCAATTACAGAAGCCAGACCCTCTACCTTCTGCAACCCTCAACGACCCTGGGTCCATGCTCCCAGAGGGATAGAGAATGGGAAAGCTACCATGGGAGGGGGTGGGTTATGGGGATTGGGTGGTGGGAATTGTGTGGAGTTGTACCCCTCCTACCTTATGCTTTTGTTCACTAATCCTTTCTTAAATAAAAAAATTTAAAAATTAAAAAAAAAATATATATATATTTATTTAATTTTGTTGCCCTTGATTTTTTTATTGCTGTCATCGTTGTTGGATAGGACAGAGAGAAATGGAGGGAGGAGGGGAAGACAGGGGGAAAGAAAGATAGACACCTACAGGCCTGCTTCAATGCTTGGGAAGCGACTTCCCTGCAAGTGGGGAGCTGGGGGCTCGAACCGGGGTCCTTACGGTGGTCCTTGCACTTTGCACCACGTGCGCTTAACCCGCTGTGCTACCGCCCGACTCCCTGGCTTTGGGTTTTTGTTGTTGTTTTTGTCATCAGGGTTAGCCCTGGTGACTACAGGACAACTCCTGTCACTCCCAGGGACCTTCTCCCTCTTTTTTCTTATACACAGGATGGGAGAGGGAGAAGGGGAGAGGGGGAGAGGGGGAGAGGAGGAGAGGGGGAGAGAGGGAGAGAAGGAGAGAGAGAGAGGGAGAGAGAGGAGAGAAACCTGCAGCTTTGCTCCACTACTCATAAGCTTCCCCCTCCTCTAGGTGGGGACTAAGGGCTTGAACTCAGATCCTCACATATTAACATGTGGTCTACCAACTTCACTGGTCTTCTCACAGAGCTAGGTCCTGGTACCATGGAGTTGATGTCCACACTGCCCCCTGCCTGCCAGTGTCTCCATTCTGAAGGAGGAGTGGGGCCCCCCGTCAGAACCACCTGTCACGGCAGCCTCCTCAGGCCTCTCTGGCTCATTTCCACAGACTGCCATTACTGTGCCCACATTAGGGACTGTTCTGTCTTCTTGGAGTGAAGACACTCTTCATCATCATGAACGGCCTCTCTAAACACTGGTCATCCTCCCCGGCCCCCAAGTCTGTTCCTTATGCAGTGAAAGCAACATCCGCTTTCTGAAAGAACAAACAGCGTGGATGGTCTTTCCCTGTGAATTATTTAGCTTCTCTGCTAATTCATATCCTGGGGTGGCTACCTGGCAGAGTAGGTGTGGGTGGTGGCCTGCACTCTACATGGTGTTGTCACGCTGCTGATGTTCACAGCGACCACTGAACGCTCTGGATTAACACAGACGACTCCCACGAACTCCCTCCTTGGGGAGTGAGAGCACGTCTCGCACCTCCATGCTAGTTCATCCTGTCATCTTCTCATGCTGAGAGCCCGGTGTCGTCTTTATCCCCTGCGCCCTCTCCCGGGCCACTCTTTTATCTTCTCATGTCTCCTTTGTGTGGATTCACGCTGTAAGTTAAATTCTTATTTCTTCAATTTCCAGGAATTCTTTTCTGTGACGTAAGTACTTCAGGCCACAATTTCTAAGTACTGCTTCCCTGTATCCCAGTTTCTGATGAACCATCTTTTCACCTGCAACCAGCAGCCAGCGAATGGGCCCTGCTCTCACCCCAGGCCTGCCACACGACCCTCCGGAAATGCACGTCGCCTATGTCACCTCTGCAGGATAAAGAGGGCGCACAGAGGCCGGGAGATGCCTTGTCCACAGAGCTCATACTACTGTGTGCAAGGACCTGGGTCCGAGCCCCTGGCACTACATGGGAGCACTATGCAATGGGAAAGCTTCATGAGCAGTCTCGTTCTCTCTCTCTCTCTCTCTCTCTCTCTCTCTTCCTCAACCCAAGTTATTTTTTTTTCGCATTTGTTTTATTTGATAGTAGAGATAAATCAAAAGGGAAGGGAAGGAAAGAGAAGGAGAGACACCTAGGCACTGCTTCACCAGGGAAGCTCCCCCTTACCCCCCTTGCAGGAGAACTGGAGGCTTGAACCCAGGTCCATGGGCATGGTAATGTGTGTGCTCAACCAGGTGCATAAACACCTGACTCTCCTCTTCGTATTTTTCAAGAGCTCGCTGGTGGGATTGCACAGGTGTGAAGTCCTGGCAACCACCACCACCACCACCACCACCACCACCAAAAAAGCAAGAAGAAGCAAGCAAGCATGGACAGTGTCAAGGCAACACATATTTCTCTGTGTTGCACGGAAACTCGCTCCTCCACCTCCAACCACCACAGGACAGGTCAAAAGAGAGCAGAAGGGCAGGCGCTGAGGCTTTACCTGAATTCCCACTCAGAGGCCCCATTTTGGCTGCCATCTGCACCGTGGATTCTGAGAAGCTGTAGTTTTCTCTTTCAGTCCACCAGCGCCATAAGCAAATGTGACAGTGGGCAAGGAGATGGTTTACCCAGTAGAGTGCACATGTTACTATGCTTGAAGATCTGCTTCAAGCCCCCAGCCACCACGTGGGAGCACCACCAAGGGATATAGCAGTACTGCCATCTCCCCTCTTCCTGTCTGTCTCTCCCTTCATTGCCTCTTATCCTCTCTCTAAAAAAGAAACAAAATTCCACTGAGAGCCGTGGAAATATGCATACGTGGAACAAAGAAAAAAACAAAGCAGAAAAAAACAGTAGAAAAGAGAAATTATGTTCTTAAGTCTCACAGGAATGGTTCTCAGACACTTCGGTAAGTCAAGTTTAAGCATCAACACTTGTGGGAAATATCTGAAAGCTTTTGCTGAGAGAGCTAATACTTAGGTGTCTGTCCATGAGACAGAAAAGTAGGAAACATTTCCTCAAACACACGACCTCCCAGGTGGATGCAGGCTCCCGGGGCTCAGCCAGAAGACATGCCCACTGTACATACATCTGTGTGTGTGTGGGGGGGGGGGATGTCCAGGCTTGAAGCAGACTCACACACCTTCCCACAGGTCTCAGCTCCCATAGAACATGTGTCCACACGTGTACACACACACACACACACACACACACACACGGGGATTTTGAAATGGTCTACTCATAGCAGACCACAGTGAGCTCTAAGACAACACAAACCTCAGGCTTTCTTTCCTAGGACTTTCAGTTGAGGGAAAGAACATTAAAATAGGTAGACTTTTTAAAAGCTCTAATTTAGATGTTATTAAGTTGAATAATCTAAGTAACTAATGACAGAGTTTGCCATTTTCTAGGCACTCAACAAACGCTGCTCACTTGTTCACTCTCCAAATCAAATTTAAGTTTCCAAGGAAAGTTATCTAAAAAGACGAGAATGTAGGCTATTACACAGAATTCCAGTAAGTGCTCATTACAACGGAAGGCCAACAGCTCAAAAATGAAATGGAAAAACAAGGGCCAGGAAAGATTAGATTTGAGGCTCAATCAATGACGATATTGACTGTTAATTAGGTCAACTACCTAAGACATAATAGAGTTACATCCTCACTGCTACAATTTGGTCATTTAAGCAACCAAAGCAAGTCTACTGCACGCTGGCCACAGATCTCCAGGAATGGTGGACCCTGGGGATCACATGTCTTCTTCCCAGCTGGCTCAGAAGGTCTGAAACATGTACTCTGGGAATGGACAGCAACGAGGTCTACCCTCCCCATCAGAAAATAACTGACCATAGAGTTATATCAGGGGGTGAGAATGGGTGGGCGGGGGGAAGAAAGAGAGAAAGATATATATATAGAGAAAGATCGTTCATGAAACCGGGAAAAACAGCAATGAGAATGAGCTGACAAGTGAGCCTTCCACACCAGCCTAACAATGACCCTGGGTCCCACAGTTGTTGGGATTGGGGGGGGGGGGGCGCACAGTGCCAGTCACAGAAAATGAGAATCCCACTAAGAATCCCCAAGATGCAGAAGAAGCCACAGGGAAGCTGCTTCCAAGTACAATCAAGGCATCATTTACTCAGAGTGGAGGGTGTGGGTCTAAGCATTAAAATCAGAGGTGTGGTAGGGAAGCGGGCGGTGACACACCCAGCAGAAAGCACGTGACATTCCTTTCATAGGATTCTCTAATTCCATTCCATGTGGTTCACTTCATAATAAAGTCCCAAAAGCGAGATACAGACCAGGTCCCATGAGATAGGGCATATGTGCACATGTATCCATAAATCAGGGCAAAATATATACCTGAAAGCAAAAGTACACAATAGTCTGCAGTGAGTCAGTATCAAGTTCATAATGAAATAGTGTCATTTAGACTTAAGATACCCTCCTCACCTTACTTCCTATCACACTTCCCTCACTCACTCCAAAGCTAATCTTATCAAAGCAAGGACTGCAAAAGCTGAATAAGGGCAAGAGACTGGCATACTTTAATGATGACTCTTTAGTCACTATCAGGCCACCCCATCAGCTGGGGCCCTAGTCGGGGAGTCCTGAGATTCCCAAACAGACATGATGGGCCTGGACCTCAAATAAATCCCTCTCTCCATGGTTACTGGTCATCTCTATCAGGAACAACAAAATAGACCCCTGTGTGGGCCCCCCATAGGACCTTGCCCTCAACTTGGATCAACAACGGCAGAGAATGTTCCATCCTCCGAAGGGCAGCTGGACTACCTAAGCATACTCTATGCTACACCTGAGGAAGATGGGTCCTGACACTGAGGCAGCTTGGAACGTTCCTACTCATGACCACAGAATGTGAGCTCAGATCTACAGGGATGCAGAGATCACATAGGCTCCTAAGCTGAATATGGGCCCCAGATCAGATAAAATCGATGGGGTTTACAGTCAACGATATTTAAAAGCCTTTCCTATATTTGGGAGCTACTCTCTTCCCTGATCCAGCTTTCTGGTCCTTTTTCCAGCCATGACATCATCTCCCCAGACAATAACTTGAATCCACCTGCATATCAGATGTCAGGCTCAGGGGAAAAAAAGAAAAAGAAATAAATTGTATAGCCACAGGCCCTTTGAAATATAACTAAAATAGGCCTGTTAGCTATCTACAAAATAGAGGACCCCTCAACTCTTCATCTGCACTATTCCAGCCTTTAGGTTCATGATTAGTCAACAACTTATTTGGCTTTGTATGTTAACTCTCTTTTCAACCACCAGGTTCCAGATGCCAGAATGATGCCAACCAGACTTCCCTGGACAGACAACCCCACCAATGTGTCCTGGAGCTCTGCTTCCCCAGAGCCCTGTCCCACTAGGGAAAGAGAGAGGCAGACTGGGAGTATGGACCGACCAGTCAACGCCCATGTTCAGCGGGGAAGCAATTACAGGAGCCAGACTTCCACCTTCTGCATCCCACAATGACCCTGGGCCCATACTCCCAGAGGAATAAAGAATAGGAAAACTATCAGGGGATGGGAGGGGATGGGATACGGAGTTCTGGTGGTGGGAACTGTGTGGAGTTGTACCCCTCTTATCCTATGGTTTTGTCAGTGCTTCCTTTTTATAAATAAAATAAAAGATAATTTAAAAAAGAAGAAAGAAAAGAAAGTACATGACAGTGTGCAAAGACCCAGGATCAAGCCCCTGGTCCCCACCTGCAGGGGGAAAGCTTCACAAGCGGTGAACAGTACTGCAGTCTCCCTCTCTCTCCCCTGCCAACTTCTCTGTCTCTATCTGAAATGAGGAAGAATATGAAATAATAAGACTTAAGGTGTGGAAGGTCATTCTCTGTGACAGGCTCTGTCATTTCCCACAGCGTTCTCTGCAGGGAGGGCTTCTGGGAAAGTCCGCAGTCTCTAAGCTGGAGGGACCCTCACTAGCAAAGGCAGAAGTGCTGTCTGCACAGCTGGATGCCCGGCGTCCAGTGCCCCCCACCCCCACCTCATGCTCCCTGTCAGCTCAAGGTCCCAGTGCCATGCTGCAAGCATACTTCAACCCCAGGCACCCAGGGTCCTTGCAATCCCTCTGTCTCTAGACCAAAGTCTAAATCTGCTCATGCCTCAGCCCCAGATCTGCATGTGGCAGTCAATCATTTTAAGGTAACACCCAAACCCCCAAGCTTGGTGTTCAAGACACCCTCGAATCTGCTTCCCTAAAAGTCTTGCCTTTCCCCAATTTGCTCTGCTGACTCCCCTCCCTTCCCCCAAACTACCATGTGGATAATACTTCAGGATCACTGCAAACAACGAAACACAACAAAGAACCCTCCCCCTCCTCGTGGACAAGGTTCTTGTGATGGACAGACGGTTGTATCGGGGCTGAGCAGTCAGTTAGGTGGACAGACGGCAGATGATGAGGGAGGAGAGAACAGTGCTGCTTTATCACCAGATCCTTGCTGTGGACTCACAGGGTCCCCTTGCTGAGTAACACAGGAGGAAGTGCCTCGCCAGGTGGTCTGGGTGGTGCCCACAGAAGCCTCACCATCCTCCTCAGACTGCACCACAGTCCAGCACCAGCACTGACACCAGCCTGGCTGGCAGCCCTGCCTGAAAAGCTCTCCTTGGGGAGGCAGGAAAAGGGTGGCGATGTTGGAGAACACTCTCCCTCGAGCACTGGAGACTCCGCTGCAGGGCCAGTTTGCTGGCGTGAAGTGCTGGGAGGCAGGAGTGGAGTGACTGTGCCGGCACCGACATACATAGTTGGGGCCTGGAGCACCAGACGCCAGGTACCCGCTGCCCTCAGTCGGCACACTGCCAGGATCACCGAGGCTGAGGGGAGAGAGAAGGCAGGCCAGCCAGGGGGGGAGAGGGACACAGGAAGCAAAAGCAAAGCATGGGCACCAGTCCCTGGAAAGGAGCCCACGGCACCTGAGGGTCTGCCATGTTTCACACAAGGTGAAACTCCATCTAATGGACGGCTGTGTGTGAGAATTAGGAGACGACACTGTGTCTTCCGCCTGTTTTCCATCTACCAAGGCGCACGGTGGGGCAGGGCACTGCCCCCCAGGATCACCCACCCCACACACACACCCTGAGCCCTCCTGACCCCACCCCGCACACACACTGGGGCCTTACCTGACCGGTAGCGTTCATCTCGGGACCCTGAGGATCGTCGACGGTGGTAGCGAGAGGCTGAGGACGGCGTGACTGGGGCGCGGCGCTCGGGGGGCAGAGCCTGGTCCACCCCTGGAGGGAGAGAGGAGGGAGTAAGACTTCACTCGGCAGAGCGGGGACATGAGTCCTGGCATGATGCTGGAAGGCGTGAGGAGGGCTGGGTGGCTGAGGGGACAGTCCTGTTCGGGCAAGAAGCCTGCAGCAGCCCCTCAGCTCAGTGACCACCAGACCCATGAGGGAGCCCTGACCCATGGGGGAGCCCGGGGACCCACGAGCCAGCTGAAGTCTTCAGCTTCTGACCAGGCAAGAGACCGGGCAGCCCAGCCGGGTTTCATGCAGTTCACACAGGCCCTTGGTCCTCAAGCACCTCTGACTTACACTCTCATTAAACCAAGGGGAAGACAACCAGAAGCCTTACAACACCTCTAACAACACAGGCAGGAGGCCCGAGAGGTGACACAATGGCAGAGTGCCATTAGGCCCCAGGTTTGGTCCCTGGCATCACATGCGCCAGAATGCTGCTCTGCATTCTGCATTCAGTGGTTTCTGGCTCCTGGCTGTGTGAGCACCAGGGCCATGTTTCCATTCCTGGACAGTCACTGTCACAGCACTCACTGAGGCTAGGACAGAAGGGCTCTGCTTCTCAGCCTTCTCTCTGCCCCCGGGCTAAAACCACGTCTGTCTGGCGGATAAAGTGTGCTGGGGAGAAGGGAAGATGGGGCGGCCACAGAGGGATGGGTCAGAGCAGCAAAGGGTTCACAGAAACACCAGTCAGTAAGAAGTTCATTGAAAACCTCATTTCCAACAAACTTGTAAAGGACATCAGGAAGGACTGTGGAAGGTAACTTGGCTGCAAGATTACCTGGAGCTAAAAACGAGATCTTGCGGACCAGGAGGTAGTTCAGTGGCTAGAGCACAGGACTGGTGTGTGTGAGAACCCAGGTTTGGTCCCCACCCTGTACAACGAAGGACAGCAGCATCCCTCTCTCTCTCACACACAAATACACAAAATCTGACTGAAAAGTGGTAGTGCAGAGGGCCAGGCAGCGGAATATTATCATGCACAAGGACCCAGGTTCAAGCCTGGTATCCCCTCCTGCAGGGGGGAGGCTTCTGAAGTGGGTCTCTCCTCCTCTGTGTCACACATCAAAAGCAAAGGAAAGCATGGCCGCCAGGAGCACTGGATTCACACAGTGATCACCCGGGAGTCTGCAGAGTGAGAGGCAGCACGGTGGCTGAACACTAGACTCCAAAGCCTGAGGCCGCGAGCTCTACCCCCGGGCACGGCACGTGCCAGAACTGTGCTCTGCTCCTCTCTCCTCCGTCCTCATACTAATAAATGTTGAAAATGCATTTCAAATGAAATCTTGGTCCCAGCTCCACTTTGTCTGTGGTGGTGCAGCCCCTAACATGTGGTCTTGGGAGACCCCGAAACTCAGTGCCCCCCCTCCACGAGCAGGGTGCAGCATCCCGAGGGTCTGCAGCCTGGAGCTCAGCCCCCACACACTCTCTCACATAATGGAGACTGCGCTGGGGCTTGTTCAGCTCACTGGGAACAGCACGATTCGCATCAGCCCTGTTCCCCAGCACCTAGGCACACACTCTCAGCAGCACAGGCTCCTGGCTCCTACTAAGAAGTCAGCTCTGGACGAGGCCTGGCTGCCACACACAGGCACAGATGCCAGTCACACCTGCTTTGTGCCAGGGTCAGTGTGGCATGGACAGGATTAGGATCCACCTAACCCTCCACTTCGCCTCAGACCTGCCTGCGCTGCTGAAGTGTATTCACGGGGCTGGGGTGTGGGAGAGAGGAAGAGCTGGGTGAGGGGTGACAGGAGTCTCATGTGCCATGGACATCTATCCCCAGTTCCCACAGTCAGCTAAGGTGGGTGTGGGGGGTGCTTCATTTGTGCCCACCCGCTCCCAGGGAGGCTACGTGTCAGGGACAGATGCATTGTTATAGCACCATCTGCAGGGTCTTTCAGCTCAGCTCCAAAGTCACAGAAGTGAAAGAGAATTCAGGGCTGGACTGCACTCAGCCCCACTGCACTGTCCTCGACTGCTCAGAGCTGGGAACCAGCTCCCGTTGGTCTCTCAGTGTACCCAAGAGAGAAATCCACAACACAGCAATGTTGACAGGTCCCTGAGCTGTGTGGGGTGGCCACCTACTGGCCAGTACATATGAAGAGTCACTGTTCCTCTCACAGCTGCCCTCAATACACAACATGGCTCCTGGTCACCCAATTCCACCGTCCCCCAAGGAGATCTGCCATAGGCCCTCCTCGTGGAAGGAGAAAGGGGTCAGTGTAGTCAGGGAGGAGCAGGAGCATTGGGCCAGGTTGAAAACAGCCCTACAACAGGGTGTTGGGGAAACAGGTCAGGCTGGTCCCACCAGTCATAAGGGCACCAGCACAGAACTTTGACCATCATGGTTACAACAGAGGAACAGACCTCACATGCAGAGAGAAAGGCAGCCAACACAGATTAAAGGGAGCCAATGGCCCAGCTGCGTGTGGACAGTGACCAGAACACAGCAGGAAGTGCATCATAGAAAGTGCAGGGCAGGAAGTGCAGGGCAGGAAACACTAATACATGATAGGAAGTGCAGGGCAGGGAATATGTGGCAGGAAGTGCAGAGCAACAAGCACTAGACAGGAAGTGTAAGGCAGGAAGTGCAGGACTGAAAATGGATGACAGGAAGTGCAGGACATGACTTCACTGGGCAGACAACCTCGCCAAGGTGTCCTGGAACCCTACCTCTCCAGAGCCCTACCCCACTAGGGAAAACTAGAAACATGCTAAGGGTATGAATTGACCTGCCAACACCCATGTCCAGAGGAGAAGCACTCACAGAAGCTAGAATTCCCACCTTCTGTGCCCAAAAAAGAATTTTGGTCCATACTCCCAGAGGGGAAAATGATACGGCAAGTAAACCAGAGGGCTCTGTGCTCGTTCCACCAGAGCCCGGAGCACTGCTCACCAGGAACCTTGTTTTTTATACCCTCAATGAAAGGGAAATGAATCTGGAAAACAGGGAGTCAGGCATGGTTTTGCTAATATGAGAGAGAAGAGGAAAAAAGGAAAGACACTTAGAAGTAACAATAGGTGTCTGAGTGAATCAGAAAAGAAGTGAAAGCAATACCACTGGAAAAAAATGAGGGGACATATATCTACACATGCAGATTTAGACAGATAGAGAATCAGCTTGTACTGGTGACCTAGGGAGAACTATTACAGTTTCCAGTGGAGGCAATGGGACACAGAGCTCTGGTGGTGGGAACTGTATGGAATTATATACCTATTATCTTACAATTTTATGAATCAATATTGAATCTCTAATAAAAATAAATCAGAAAAAAAAAAAAAGCACAGGACAGAAAATACCAGGCAGGAAGTGCATCTGTGGAAGTCTGAGGTGCTGAGAAAGGCCTGAGCTTGTGAGCAAAGCCCTCTGTCAGCTGAGCTGACAGCCCCAGGTCTACTTCGTGTCAATCACAAAGGTTAAGTCCACACTGTCCTTCCCTGCAGGGCTGTCCCGGGACCCATGGTCATTCCCAGGGGCAGCAGAGTAGCCAGGTGAGTCACATGGACCAAAGTAACCAAGATTCTGGGAACCACTGGATCCCAGGAGCTGGGACCTGCACTCAAACCGGAGGCTAAGCGGCACCTCACATAAGCACCCAGGGAAAGTGCTTCACAGCCTGGTGACACAGGAAGGACACACTGCCCCCTCCCCTCAGGACCCCGTCACAGAGCAGGGGGGTGGGCAGGTCACTACAGGGCGTCCTCGTGTACACACACACACACACACAGCTGGTCACGTGCAGATGTTGCAAAGGCCCCTCCCCAGCTTGTGCCCTGAGGAGTCCCAGCACACTCTCATCTCTCCCTCCCCTAGGAAATGCCAGGCGCTGTTCTTTCTAGTCTCTGGCACTTTCATCCAGACTTCAGTGCAGGATCCACGCAGTGACGCACCCAGTATAATACACACAGTGTGTAAGGGCCCGGGTTCAAGCCTAGTCCCCACCAGTAGGTGGAAGCTTCACGAGTGGTGAAGCAGTGTCGCAGGTGTCTCCCTCTCTACCTATCTTCTCCTCCCCTCTCAATTTCTCTCTGTCTCTATGAACAAGGGGGGAGGGGAAATAGCCTCCAGGAGTGGTGGATTCATCATGAAGACATCAATCCCCAGCAAGAACACAGGTGGCAATGAAAAAAGAAAAAAATTGGGAGCCGGGCAGTAGCGCAGCAGGTTAAGCACATGTGGCACAAAGCACAAGGACCGGTGTGAGTATCCCGGTTCGAGCCCCCAGCTCCCCACCTGCAGGGGAGTCGCTTCACAGGCGGTGAAGCAGTTCTGCAGGTGTCTGTCTTTCTCTCCCCCTCTCTGTCTTCCCCTCCTCTCTCCATTTCTCTCTGTCCTATCCAACAACAGTGACTACAACAATAAAAAAGAAAACATAAGGGCAACAAAAGACAGTAAATAAATGAATAAATATTTTTTAAAAATCTTAAAAAAAAAAAAAAAGAAAGAAAGAAAAAAATCAATACAGACTTCAGTACAGGACCAGTGAGCTAGCTCAATGTTAGAGCATACCCAGTATGCTGGAAGGCCCTGCTGCCTTGGGTTCCAACCCCAGCACCAACTTCTGCCAATAGCCAAACAGTGGTCTGCTCTCTTTCTCATAAAAGGAAGTCTTTTTTTAATTTATTTATTAAATGTGGGTAAGCAAAAGACCTCTGGGTCCACAGCAGTCTATAACAGAGCATTTGCTATGAGGTGGTACAGCTTTCTCGCTGCAAACCCCTCTGTGGTCCAGAGAAACTGGGTGGGCTCCTGTGCCCACTCACTGCCTGGAGGAAGGGCAGCAGGAAGCTGTATGACTGTCTGTCTGCAGGGGCGCCGCAAGCGGCTGCAGGGGCAACACCAATTCCAATGGCAACGCTCAGAGCTGGGCCGGCGTCTAGGGAGCCTGGTGGCTCCAGTGTCCTGCCCGTGGAGGAAGCGGCCTGGAGGCCGGGGACACAGCCAGGCCCGCTCCCAGGCCCGCGCCCCTGCCCTCCCCGGCTCTCAAGTGCGCTCACCGAAACGAAAGTAAAACAGCGGCCGGTTTCCCGCGGCACTGGCTGCCCGCTCTCGGACGGAGGCGTCCCGGATGTCACACACGCCCAGGTGGCCGGCGGGCAGCGTCCTCCGAGGGGCTCCGTCACTGGGCTGCAGTCTACACCGGACCACGGCAGCTCCATTCGCTGCTGTAACAAGTTGAAAAAAAAACTAATTAATTCAGACTTTAGTTTTTTTTTAATTTGTTACAGCGCCGAGCAGAGCTGCCGACCCATGCAGAGCAGAGGGCCGCCAGGGCCGTGCAGCCAGACACCCTCAGCCCGGGCCCCGCAGCTGCTTCACTTGTGTTTGGTGAGGCACAGAGACCAGGCCCAGAGACCACCATGGCGGGTGCACCACCGCCACCCCCCCAACACTCCCCTCTCATCACGCAATGGGACGGGCTCCCGACTTCACATCCAGCACACAGCCAAGCGGGCCACGTCCCGGTGACGTCCCCAAGTGTCCAGTGACAAAGAAAACACTGGGAAACCACGACAAGCGTAGCGAATACCTGACACCTGGCATCCAAGCTTCGTTTCCTGGAAGGTGAGGGCCCAGGGCCCAGCTGAGGGGACACAACTACACAAGCCATCTGGCACAGCTGGCAGGGGCTGGGGGGAGGGGGCCGCGGTGGGAACCGAGGTTCCAAGTGGTCTTTGCCATCGGAGCTGTGGCCCCATGAGCACAGGCTCAAGGTCACCCTCACTTGGAACTCAGGCGGCTCTCCTCCTCAGTCCTGGGGCACAGCCTATAGAGGCTGTGCGGGCCAGGTGGGGCCTGAGGTGTGAGGTCCCCATCCTCAGTCCAGCCAGGCTCACAGCCTTGGGCAGAAGAGTTGCAGGACCCCCCAAACCCTGGACACAAGCCGTAGTTCTGTCCACTGAACTAGAAGCCACATTTAGACCACAGCAACAGCATGGAGGCAAGCTGACACACAGCGGCTGGGTAGGGGACACGCTCCATGCACCAGGCACGTGGACAGTCACACATGGCTTCCACATGCACATGTGTGGTGCAGACAAGCATGCAGCAGGCAGGTCAGATGGGGGGGGATGTGGCGACCTCGGTGTGGGTCTGGTCATGAGGCTTACGTACTGGGAGGCTGGGGCAGGTAGGCACCGATCAGCTTCGACCGCTTCTTCTCGTAGCCTTTCTGTGTGATGTCTCCTGTGGGGAGGGAAGAGAGAGAGTCAGGCTGGCTCCTGCGGACAGTCCTGAGTGCGGCCCAGGAGACATGGCCCCTCCGCTGTCTCCTGAGCACCTGTCACCGTGACCTCCCCACCCTCAGACAGACAGACTGTCCAAGCATACAAACCCTCAGCCCAGCTCACACTGGCCCAGTCTTCCTGGGCCATGAGGGTCCAAGGTGGGTCTCTGCCAGCTCAGCCAGGCACTGCCAGAGCAGTGCCTGCCCCTAGATTGCATGGCACTCAGCCCCGAGTCCCAGGCCCGCCAGCCTCTCCCGCCACCCCTGATCAAGTGAGTCGTCCCTGGGGCATTAACCTGCCGAAGTGCTTCTGACATGCATGACTACAGGCTGAAGAAAGGTCACTAAACAAAGAGAACATGGGCCCACAGGCCCCAAAGTGAGAGCAGTGCCTGTTGTGAAATTAGAAGCCAGAGTGAAAGGCTAGAAAATGGTTCACAGTGGTCCGGGTGGTGGCACAGTGGATAAAGCATTAGACTCTGAAGCATGAGGTCCTGAGTTTGGTCCCCAGCAGCACATGTACCAGCGTGATGTCTGGTTCATTCGTTCTTTCTCTCTCTCTCTCTCTCCCCTCCTATCCTTCTCATTATTAAATAAATGTTTTAAAAAGTAGTAAAAGAGGGGGTCAGGTGGTAGCGCAGCAGGTTAAGTGCACATGGCGTGAAGCGCAAGTAAAGATCCCGGTTCAAGCCCTGGTTCCCCACCTACAGGGGAGTCGCTTCACAAGCGGTGAAGCAGGTCTGCGGGTGTCTCTCTTTCTCTCCCCGTCTTCCCCTCCTCTCTCCATTTCTCTCTGTCCTATCCAACAATGACGACATCAACAACAATAACTACAACAACAAGTGCAACAAAAGGGAAATAAATTATATATATATATATATAGAGAGAGAGAGAGAGAGAGAGAAAATGGTTCACATGGCAGAGTGTAAGCCTTACGCTGTGCACTGGGCCCAGGGTTCAAGCCCCAGCACCACATGGAGAACGCCACGCACCCACCTCAGAACAACTGCACACACTTCCCACTGTCTAGTGAGCATTCGGGTGTCCCGACACAGAGGCCTGGCTTCCTCGGGCCCAGCCTTCTCCACCCAGCAGCCCTCATGCCTGGCAGGCAGAGCTTCGGCCGCTGCACACTTAGACACACTATGGGAGGAGGGTCAGGTCTTTGTGCTGAAGAGCAGGAGACAGAACACAGACACAGAGATGACAGAATCCAGGCCGGGGGGCGGCAGAGCACCCTGTGTGCTTGCCCAGCCGAGCCCACACCGAGCTGGATGCACCCGGGGCCTGGCCACCTCATATCAAGAAGTGCTCTCTACGACTGACCCCACTTGAGGGAGCTGAAATTCTGAAATGCTGTTGGCAGACAAGGTGCACAGCACAAGCTTTCAGGGTAGAAACTGCAGCTGCCACGTGTCCTTGGACCAAGAAGAGATGGACAGACAAGGCTGCAGGGGGGCGAAGCTGTGCGAGGACATGGGATGTGGGAGACCGACCCACCCTCTGGCCTTGCTGAGCTGGTTCAGGCCTCACAGGGATCGAGTAAGAGGGGCAGGGCATGGAGCTGTGTGCCAGGAGCAGGGCCACGGCTGCACCAGCCCAGCGCACCCAGAGCAGGCGGAAAGGCTACTGGTGCAAGCAGTTCATAGTTAAAGTCTCGCGAATGCCTGACAGGTACTGACTTCCATGTTTGGGCCCCTGCACCCCTGACAGCCTGGCCCAGTGCCTTTACGAGGTGCGGGCTCCCTCTCCTGCAGAGGACACCGATGTCTACCGGGGGCCACCTGTGTCTCTCCTCACCGAGACCAAGCTGGCGGACCGCAGGGGCAGCTGTGAAGACTCCCACACACACTCTAATGCCAGAGCCAGGGAGCTCAGACAAACAGGAGGCTGCAGGACACACAGATACAAATTACTTAACCACCAGCCAGTGCCTCCGGAGTCTGCAGGGACAGTGCAAGCACACGAGGGTAGGGCCAGCGAGCCTCTGCTCTGGGGGTCCCAACCAGGCACACCAGCAGGGGGACAGAGGAGCTGAGCGGACTGGGCCCTTGGGAGCTTAGAGCCCCCAACGGCAGGAGACCCCCCCACACTACCCACAGCTCCTGTCCCAGGCCCAGCTGCTGCTGCCACGTTCAGTTTTTCTCAGATTGAAGGCAGCATGCAAGTTCTCTCCTGGGAGAGGATTTTCTATGAGGGTGTCGGGCGTGACACAGGGCTGGTGCTGGGGCTGTAAGGCTGCCCAGTCACGTAGGTCTTCAGGGTGAGGGCAGGGATTCCCCAGACCTAACACCAAAGGCCTCGATCCCCACACGAATGGCCACAGCTCTCCCTACACATCTCACTAACGGCACAAACAGAAAGGAGGCCACTCGTGTCAGCTACAGCATGGGACCTGCAGGTGTGACCTGCCTGAGAGCCCCAGCACCAGCTGTGCTGTCACTGCTCTGGCCTCTCCAGCCTCTCGCTATTGCATGCATGACCTTTGAAAGGGAGGGACTGGGAGACAGTTCAGCCAGCAGAACACACAGAGCCCTGACTGTGAGCCCTGGCCCCACAGGGAGCATCTCTCGCGGGGCTGGGCTGCAGGTTCTCTCCTGCCTCTCTCCGCCTCTGACTCTAAATAAAGAACGGTGGGCCCAGAGGCTGCTGAGCTGTGTTAAGCATGTGTGAGGCTGCATTCACTCCCCCGTGTCACATACAAATTATAGAGAAATAAATAAATCTCTTTTTTCGGGAGTGCTGGGGTCTCCTGCCTGCAAAATAGCACAACCTGGCCAAGTTTTCATTATTTATGTTGAAAGTCAGAGAGAAGGCGGCCAGGCAGTGGTACACGTGGTTAAGAGCACACATTACATACAGTTCGCAAGGTCTTTGGTTCAAGCCCTTGGTCCCCACCTGCAGGGGAAAAGCTTCACAGGCAGTGAAGCAGGGCTGTGAGTATCTCTGTCTCTTTCCCCTCCTTATCTCCCTTGTCCTTCTCAATTTTTTTTTCTGTCTCTATCCAATAATAAATAAGAAAGGCAGAGAGGGGAAACTAGGCACTGCAGGATGTCTCCACCATCTATGCTACTCCATGTGGCACTGGGGTTCGAACCTGGGTCACATGCATGACAAAGCTTTGGCCTTCCTCCCGTGAGCTGTCTCTCAGCCCTATCTCCTGAGCATCTCGCTGGGTGTCTGAAGGGCCTGAGGAGGAGTGAGAATCAGCCCACCTGGAGTCTGTGGACTCTCACCCCAGGGCAGGCATGGAAGCCACGGTCGCTCAGAGTGAGAATGTAAACACTCATGCCTGGAGTTTCTGGCAGAATGGAAAATCCTGAGTCCCTCCCGCCTGGGGATCTATTTATAGGCCCCAGAGCCTGGTCTCTGTGGAAAGAATTCCATGCTTCCAAGTAAATGAGTCTGCCTCTTACTTTATCCTGGGGGGGGGGGGGGGCAGCATGCAGCTCTGAACCTCCGCAGGGAGGGAGGAGGTGTCAGGCCTGCAATCACCGGTGGGTACCAGCCACATCCCTGTGTCCCCCAAGGCCGTCCGGGTGCTCAGAGCCTGTCACACAGCACTGGCAGCCAGCCTCCCTCCCCCCATCGGGACAGTCCTGGACCCCCAAATTCTGCGGCAGGTCCACCCATGAACATCGACTCTGCAGGAACAGCAGCAGAGGCAGCCCTGTCACCCAAGATGTGCTGAGTAGAGGAACAGTCCCATGCCATTTTTTTTTTTTTACCAGAGTATGCCTCAACTCTGGCTGATGGTGGTGCTGGGGACTGAACTTGGAACCTCAGAGCCTCAGGCATCAACACTGTTCAAATGACAACTATGCTATGTCCCCACCCCCAAGACTTTCCTGACAGTGGTACTAAACTAAGGATTCCAGTGAGCCCCCACTCAAGTGGTGCCTCAGCAAACGCAGAAAAGAAAGACCAGCGTGACACATGTGATACTCTCGGGCTCAGGCGGAGGGGGGCCAGGGGTCGGCAGTGTCAGCAGAAGTGTTTCCCCATGTCTGGCCTAAAGTTCACTCAGGGTCTGAGGGGTGTGGACACAGGAAGTCAAGCTCCTTGAAGTTCTCACTGAAGTGTCCACACACCTGGCCAACTGCACCTCACAGACCTCGTTCACACAGCCAGCAGACGTCCCTCAGCACTCCTGTCACAGCAAGGACAGAGCCCCAGTGGGGGACAGGACACCCCACCACCCACTGGCTCCCCCCGTCAGCCCAGCCTGCAGACCGAGCTCCGCCCTCACCAGCCACTAGACCCAAGCCATGATGTTCAGCTCAAACATGCAGGGCACCCGCCACAACAGAGACCCTCAGCCCACACTTGACAGTCTGCACACTGAGGTCACAGCGTCCTGGAGTCCCTGCCCAGCAGGACCTCAGATTCTCAGCCACTGGTTGGGATGGAGACCCCTGGTTCCTGCACTGGAACGTGACCATCACCAGCATCCAAGGGCCAAGTCAGTGATGGGGCAAAACTGAGCCCCAAACCATAGGATGCCACCAGAGAGAGCCCCAAAAAGCCAATGCCTGAGTGAGGGGGCAGTGGGCGCTCGCTCCCCTATCTGTGCCACCTCACTTGGCATCTATATAATCGAGCACCTCCTGCATGATTTTGAAGGCGTGTGCACAGGGCTGCTAATACAGAGTGACAGCCAGCCTGGCTCCTTCCAGCTGCGGGATAAAAATAGGTGGCTCCAGGGCCATGTGACGTCACCGGGACTGTCATGCCATCCCTTGGCACAGCAAGTCCTCTGCAGCCCCAGAGATCTACCTCCAAGCAGAGCTGAGGAGGGCAGGCAAGCACCTTAATATGTCCACAGCTCAGCCACAACAAATGGTGGAGAGGTTGTGCGGACAAAGGAACCCTCCCGCACTGCTGGTGGGAATGTCAATTGGTCCAACCCCTCCCTATGAAATGCAGTCTACAGAACTCTCACAAGGCTAGAAATGGACCTACCCTATGACCCTACAATTCCTCTCCTGGGGATATATCCTAAGGAGTCAAACACACCCATCCAAAAAGATCTGTGTATACCTTTGTACAGAGCAGCACAATTTGTAATAGCCAAAACCTGGAAGTAACCCATATGTCCAAGCGCAGATGAGTGGCTAAACTGGTCTATATATACAATGGAATACTACTCAGCTATTAATGCCGAATTCACCTTCTTCACCCCATCTTGGACAGAGCTTGAAGGAATCCTGTTAAGTGAGATAAGCCAGAAAGAGAAGGATGAATATGTGATGATCTCACTCAAACAAGTTGAGAGATAAGAATAGAAAGAGGAACACAAAGGAGAACTTGGATTGGGTTTGCAAAGTGTCTTGCACCAAAGCAAAGGACTCTGGGGAGGGGGGAGGTTTCGGGTCCTGGTGCATGATGGTAGAGGAGGACCTAGGTTGGGGGTTAGAATGTCTTGCAGAAATTGATAAATTTTACACAAGTACCAACAACTATATTTACTATTTACTGTAAGCCATTAACCCTCCTTCAATAAAAAAAATAATAATAATAAGTCTACAACTCATAGTGAGGTGGGCACCCATGATGTGACTCCCCAAGAGGTCATGTGATGCACACCGGGCTGGCCCCTCATCCACTGAGCAGACCCCACAGAGAGCTCTGCCCCCCCCCCCAGTCCTCCTGCAGAGGCTGTGTGTGGGTCAGTCTCAGAAGAAAGCCCCAGGAGCCAGGCAGTAGCGCAGCGGGTTAAGCGCAGGTGGCGCAAAGCGCAAGGACCAGGGTTAAGGATCCTGGTCTGAGCCCCCGGCTCTCCACCTGCCCAGGAGTTGCTTCACAAGCGGTGAAGCAGGTCTGCAGGTGTCTTTCTCTCCCCGTCTTCCCCTCCTCTCTCCATTTCTCTCTGTCCTATCCAACAACGGTGAAACAATAACAACAGTAAAAAATGTCAACAAAAGAGAATAAATTAATAAATATTAAAAAAAAAAAAAAAAGCCCTGAAGCTCTGACAGGAAACAGCAGGGAGCGGGGCCATCAGGGAGTCCCAGAGAGCTCAGGACGAGAGAAAGTGCACTTTGCCTGCTCTGAGACCAGGTTCTAACTGACACCACACAGGCGATGGCATGGCACTGGGAGCAGGTCTCCCCCTAGTTCTCTCTTTGAAGGGAGGAGGGAAGTCTGCCAGGGAGCCATGAAACTGCATTCCTGAGGCCCTTGCACCACAAATAATAATAATAATAATAATAAAAGTACGTCTCACAGTCTCTCCAGTGAGTCAACACCCGCTGGCCACACCCACTGGCACTCTGTCCCGAGGGTGCAGCTCTTGCCAGGAATGGATGCACTGCGCCTCGGGACCAGCCTGTCGTGGCCCTATCCCCACACTCCCCCACCCCCAGCCATTACGCAGCACGCAGAGAAAGGAGCAAGGCTCTGCAGCCGGGCGTGGGGGGCACACAGGTCGCCAGCTGCCTGGAAGGACAGCGGTACTGGTCGCAGGGCTGCTGTCTTGTCCTGCTGGGGCATCCCAGGATCCACCTGCCCGCGTGGACTGTCCCTACAGCCACAGGACACCCCAGAACTGCACAGGGCACCCTTGGCTCCAACCTGCAGACCCCAACACCTCCTCGCCCTCTGCAGGCATGGCACCCTGACTAACTAGAACACATGTCCTTACAGGCAGATCTACCCTCACCCACTAGAAGCAGGTGTGTGGGGCCAACGAAACAGCTCACTGGGCTAGTGTGCCGCTTTGTCATGTGAAGGACCCAAGTTCAATCCCGGCCCCCACCGCACAGAGGGAAGCTTCAGTGCTGTGGTCCCTTTCATCATCTGCCTCTGGGCAGGGCAGGAGCCCATCCACACACTGAAGCCCCATGAATCCTGACTTGTGACACTGGCTATCTCCCCATCAGGAGCAATATACCCGAATTAATGTTAATATCTAGCCATCAATTTTTGAATTTGTGATTACTTTTAAGCAAAATAAATGTCTTTAAATTAATGCTACTGAATTAATGACTTCTAGGGGGGGAAAGGTTAAACTGAAAACTCAAGTTGCTGAACCTTCCCTGAGTGGTAACACTGTGTCAATCCCTAGCTCTGTTCTCTCTCACCCACAGGCAGCACTGCAAGCAGCTTATGAAGCACCCCCCACCCCACTGCAGGTAGGGATGGGAACTTGAAGCCAGGTCCTTGTGTGTGTGCCACTGCCTGGCCCCAAAGAAATATTTTTTAATATCTTATGTATCTTATAGCACAGAGAGAAAACTGAGAGGTGAAAGAGAGGAAAAGACAGAAACCTACAGCATTGCTTCAGCACTCGTGAAGCTTACTCCCTGCCTGAAGCCAGGTGCTTGTGCTTAGTAACCTGTGCACTCAACAGGGTGTACCACCACCTGGCTCCAAGAAATTTAAGTTGTTTTGATCATGCTTTTGTGCATATTCCCTTGAGAGTGTGAATCTCACTCAGTTTTACTCAGAAGTGCAGACACTGTCCAGTCCGTGGGTGTCCAGCAAAGGCAGCGCCAGGCCTGGTGTCCACACAGGGCTGAAGAGCCAGAGACTGACTCCTCCTGCGTGGATGCAAACACTTTCACACTGAACATTCACCTCCCTTCATCACCCTGGACACTCAGTAACATATCTGCCTGCAGCCTCAAGAAAAATCCCATTTTATCCAAATAGGCCTTGGAACGAACTGCAGGTAGAGTGAGAAGGTGAGCTCACGTGGCAGGTCAGCAGCCAGGAGGGGCAGTCAGCACGAGAGCCACAGGCTCAGAGCAGACAGATGCAGGACACACAGACCCTGGACCCCAACCATGTAGCAGGAAGCAGGGTGAGCTGGCCCCGTGCACCCCCCAGACGACCAGAAGGACAAGGGGACAGGGGATCCAGGCAGACCACTGTCATGTGCCCACCAACCACCCCCAGATGGACACCACTGCTCACAGCTGTCCTGCAGGAAGGCTCAGGCCTTCAACCACAACCCCACTGCATGGTGCTGCCATCCCAGCTCTACTGTGGCCCGGATAAGTAGGGTGGGGGGACATGGTGCCAAGTGGCCTCCAGGGCCCTCCCTGTCCACCACCAGATGAATCTGAGGGCCCCTCAGAACAAGACCCACGCCATCACCCGTCCCCAGCCCGACCTAAAGGCCTTGACAGGACAGAAGCCTCTCAGGAGTGTTTATCCAGCAGCGAAGGAGGAGCCAAGGCAGTGACAGACCAAGGCCCAGCAGCCCCCGGGAAGCAGACTGTTCATCTCTGCGCAGCTGAGTGCAGTTCAACGTGTTCACGTCTACACCACTGGGAGCCCCCCCCACACACACACACACACACTGACTCCACAGAAACAAGGGCTTCCATGGTTTTGCCATACACTTCAGTGTCAGTCACCCCAAAGGGACAGGCTGATCCTGTCCTCACAGGCTGCATGGCCTGGGTCTGAATGAGTGAGTGGGTGGTAGATCAGGCCCCAGGAGAGGCTCAGGGGCAGTGGGCCGGGTCAGCCCTGCGTGGTGGCCAGCCCAGGCTGCTTGGAGCCACTCCTCCTGGGGTGGGAGGATCACAGGGCCAGGAGGCTTCTGACATTGAGTGGTCACAAAGGTTCTTCCTGGAGACACATGAGCAAGGGGCTGTGAGGAGATGGGGTGACCAGGCTGGTCTGCCAGGACAGAATGCTTTAGGGAGGGGACGGACACTAGCTGTGAGGACACAGCCTTGGAAAACTGGGGGTGCCAGCTCTCCAGCTGGGATACAGACAGGCTGTCAGCACCCTCCCCACCCCACCATGCCCCCAACAGTACCCCTCAACTTGAGGCCTGGCTTCTCTGGGTGCTGCTGGGCTGGGTCTGGGAAGGGAGGAGAGCCTGTTCAAAAGGCCCCATGGTCCAGCCCCTTCAGCCAGGCTCCATCTGCAAGTGCTGAGAGCTGCTTCTCAGCCCAGGCTGGAGTGCCCATCCTCCCACTCTGAGTCAAGTCACAGAAGGATCAGAAGGGAGACAGACAGGAGGACAGAGAGGGAGGGGAGAGGCCTCTGCCCCACACACACTTGACCTCCACAGCCAGTAGTTCCACAGCAACTGCTCTCAGTTCCCAGGAGAGGGACTGTATGGCCACTCACACCCCTCTTGGCCACCACAGGACTGAGGGTCCTACGGCTTCCAGCATGGCCCAGGCGTCCAGGGTCCCAAAGGGCCATGTAACCTTCCCTTAGCCTTGGGGGCTTCACCCACGAGTCTACCCCTCACCCATCTCCACTGCTCAGTCCACAGTGGATGCTTTTCCAGACGGGCAGACAGGCTGAACCCAGAGCTGAAACTATCCATCCGCAAGCACAGACTCAGCTCAGACAGCAAGGCCTGCAGAGTCCTGGGCAGGGCAGCCATGCAGCTGGGCCCTGCACCCACCCGGAAGCAATGATGAGGCTGTTTCCGTGGAAACCCAACAGGGCTATGAGCACTTCCTGCTGCAGATGCCCCCCCACACACACACACACACAGGTAAGTAAGAGGGAACTAATTAGGCAGCGATAGATGCGCCTCACTGTCTGCCACCAGAACACAGACTTGTTGAGCAAAGTTTGCCCAGCCTGGGCTCTGGAATATTCTGCCCCACTGAACCCTGGGCACAAGACTCCCCCCGGTACCTCCTGCTTCTGGGTGAAGACACAAGCCCCAGAAAGCCATGCTCTCCTGCTGGTCTGCATCCTCTAGTGCACAGGCCTCCCAGGGCCTCTGTCTGTCTGACTGTTGCAACTCTCCTGGACAGCCCTCCCGGTAGTGCCTCAGGGAAACCCACTTCTACCAAACCCTCCAAAAACCCACTGGGTCTGGAGCAGCCCTGCCCTCCCCCCCCAATTGCCTGCATCTAAATGTCCTAGGACAGGGAGAGCGCCATCCCCCCCCCCCCCAGAGTCCCTGTAACTCCATTCTAGGGAGGGCCTGACCATGAGAGACTCCCCTGCTGGGAGCTGGACTGGTGGCTGGGAGGGGGCTAGGAACTCAGACACTGGGTGTGGAGCCCAGCACTGCAGACTGCCTCTCCTGCGTAAAAACGGTCAGTATGTAAGAGGAACTGTATGGAAAACAAGTTTGGAGAAGACTGAAACAAAAGCAGGGAGACACTAAGACCAAGCACTCCCGGGCAAACGCTCAGAGGCCACGGGAGCACTGTCCGAGAGGATGCCGCAGCCCCCGTCCTCAGCTGCGCTCCAGTGGGCAGCAGCCAACACGTGCAAACAGCCTAAGCGCCCGACCACAGATGACTGGATAAAGTGGCCGGATGTCGGCACAATGACACTAGTAAGACACTACTCTGCAGTCAGGACAGAGGAGACTTACCCTCTGGAACATTTAGTGAAATAAGCAAAGAGGTAGAGGACGACTACTGGATGGTTTTGTTCACATGTGGAAAGTGTCAATGGAAGAACTTGGAAAAAAGAAAAGAAAACAAAACAAAGTAGCCAATCTGTCTCGAGCTTCGGTGAGGATTTGGAGGGCACAGAACTTAGGTGACAGGGCCTCACATGCACTATGTTGCGTAAAATACAGCTCAAGTTTTGTAATGTTGTACAATGTTGTTAACTCAATAAGAATTTAATTTTTTTTTAAATATTTATTTTATTTATTTATTCCCTTTTGTTGCCCTTGTTGTTTTATTGTTGTAGTTATTATTATTGTTGTTGTTGTTGGATAGGACAGAGAAATGGAGAGAGGGAGGGGAAGACAGAGAGGAGGAGAGAAAGATAGACACCTGCAGAACCCAGTCACAAGGCTAAATCAAGTACTGCTCCTGAAGGACTTCGGGAGACGTGGTTATGGACTAAGTGAACAGCAAAAACTCCCCCCCCCAAAAAATATATATATATATATTGACAACCATCAAATCCACAAACCTCACTAAACGGCAGCTGGGACATCCGCAGACGCCGAGGTCTCAGGTGGGTGCTGGTGTGCTGGCCAGGTGAGAGGGGGCACAGAACTGAAGCCAAGCACCCGGAGGCTGGGAGCTCAGGCACCATCCTGTCTCTGAGCGACAGCACTCAAGGATGTGCAAGGTGCTGCCGGTGAGGGGGGCTCCTCTGAGCTTTGGCCCATGGCCTTGGGGGTGAGAGTCTGCTGAGCTGGTGGTGAGGTCACACCAGAGGAGCAGGGGGTGTGCCAGCCAGGCCTGCTCTGCCCCCATTCAGAAGGTCATCTGCGGCAGCCGGCAGCTAACAGGTAACAGGCGGCGGCTGACGGCCAAGTGGTAAACTGAGCCCTGCTTCTTCAAGCACAACTGCCACCTAATAGCAACCACACACAACCCCCTCCCCGGGGCTTGAATCCAGGCTGAAATACTACAGAGAAGCCATATGTACATGCTACACAGAGTTCAAAACAGCTCAAGGGTTTGACAAGGAGCACAAGCCACCCCGCACCACATGAGCACTTTGCAGAACAGAGACGACTGAGAAAGCCCAGCCCAGCCCTCAGCAGGGCTGCAGCACCGGGGAATAAGCATTCCACCCGCCCCAGCCCCAGCACACACGGGGGGGGGGGGGGGGTGGTGTAGAAATGGCACCTCGACCTCACACCTTATAGAGGCCTGAGCCTCCTCCCTCCCTGACACAGCGTCTGCCCGCCAAGAGAAAGGGAAACCGTGACACTGTTTTTCAACCTGGAGCAAGGCCAGGGTTCCTGGCCAGTCACCACAGAGCCGCCCCACCCCAGGCCAGCTGTTTCTCCCACTTCCCTCTCACCCTCCCTGGACCTCTTCTCTCCTGCCCCTTCCCGCCACAGCTGCCACGACCACTTTAACTCACATTTCCCATTTCACTGCAAGAAAAACACCCCCCAAGCAAAGAAACCACGTTTTTAAACAAGCAGCAGGGGCCGTCTGACTCCAGCCCTCCCTACACGGATAATCAAATGACCTTTTAAAGTGGCACTTTCCTGGAAGTCGGGCGGTAGTGCAGCGGTTAAGCGCAGGTGGCGCAAAGCGCAAGGACCCGAGGAAGGATCCCGGTTCAAGCCCCGCTCCCCGCCTGCAGGGGCGTCGCTTCACAGGCGGTGAAGCAGTCTGCAGGTGTCTGTCTTTCTCTCCCCCCCATCTTTCCCTCCTCTCTCCACTTCTCTCTGTCCTAGCCAACAACGAAGACATCAATAACAACAATAATAACTAAAACAAGGGCAACAAAAAGAGAAAATTAATAAATATTAAAAAATTTTAATAAAAAAAAAGCACTTTCCTGGAAACCACTTCAGACTGTTGTTTAATTGGTGACATATTTTGCCATTAACCACCAGAAAGAACATTTTTTCCGAAACAACAACCAAGCAAGGATCTCTGTAGCGTGGAAACGACTCAGATCCACCCTGCCAAACTCGAGGCCAGGGACAGACGTGTGGGGCGGGGTCACGTGTCCACTGGGACGGGCTGTACGTGTGGGGCGGGGTCACGTGTCCACTGGGGCGAGCTGCACGTGTGGGGCGGGGTCACGTGTCCACTGGGACGGGCTGCACGTGTGGGGCGGGGTCACGTGTCCACTGGGGCGAGCTGCACGTGTGGGGCGGGGTCACGTGTCCACTGGGACGGGCTGCACGTGTGGGGCGGGGTCACGTGTCCACTGGGGCGGGCTGCACGTGTGGGGTGGGGTCACGTGTCCACTGGGGCGAGCTGCACGTGTGGGGTGGGGTCACGTGTCCACTGGGGCGAGCTGCACGTGTGGGGGCGGGGTCACATGTCCACTGGGGCAAGCTGCACGAGTGGGGCGGGGGTCACGTGTCCACTGGGGCCGCACGTGTGGGGCGGGGTCACGTGTCCACTGAGGCGCGCTGCACGTGTGGGGCGGGGCCACGTGTCCACTGGGACGGGCTGCACGTGTGGGGCCGGGTCACGTGTCCACTGGGGCATGCTGCACGTGTGGGGTGGGGCCACATCCACTGGGCGGGGCATTTCCCACGTGGGGGCGGAGCTTTGCATCCACAGGCCGGCAGCGGGTCTGCCACGTGTGGACGTGATGTGGGTGGAGGCGCCTGACCGCGTGAAGGCAGGCCCCGCCCACAGGCACAGCGCAGTGGGAATGGGGCTCTCACGGCCATGCAGGCTGCGGTCTCTTGCCTCACCCACAGGGGTGCGCTGCCCTCCCACAGGGTCCACATTCTCGCGGGTGAGGGGCTCCAGGGAACTGTTGTCCATCCATGACCCCACAAGCCCTGTGACCTTGGTCACACGCCAAACACCGCCCACCATCTCTGGCTGAAACACGTCATGTGCTGGGGTCATCGTCCCCCTGACATCCGCAAGGCCACTACCAGTTTCTTTTTTCTTTCTTTCTTTTATTTTTTTATTGGGGAATTAATGTTTTACAGTCGGCAGTAAATACAATAGCTTACACATGCATAGCATTTCCCAGTTTTCCACATAGCAATTCAACCCCCACTAGGTCCTTCTCTGCCATCATGGAGGGACCTGACCCTCCCACCACCACATCCGACCCCAGAGTCTTTTACTTTGGTGCAATACACCAATTCCAGTCCAGGTTCTGCTTAGTGTTTTCCCTTCTGATCTTGTTTGCCAACTTCTGTCTGTGAGTGACATCATCCCATATTCATCCTTCTGTTTCTGACTTATCTCACTTAACATGATTTCTTCAGGCTCCATCCAAGATGGGGTGAAGAAGGTGAAATCACCATTTTTGACAGCTGAACAGTATTCCATTGTGTATACAGACCACAACTTGCTCTGACTGAAACACGTCGTGCACTGGCCACCCTCCCCCCAACATCCACAAAGCCACCACCACCACTATTTATACCCCCAAAAAGGTAGCTTCACACTCACCACAGATCAGCTCCTGTTCCTGCCCCCAAGTGCTGCCCCACTCTGCCTCAGGCACCTGCCTTACATACTTCAGTCACCAGAGCTCACCCCTCCTGCAGTGACCCCAGACCCCAGCACCCCAAGCTCCCAATCCCATGACCCTCAGAGCTCCCAGCTCCCTTGGCTTCCCCTGTGGGGTCAAAAGGTTGAACTGGGGCAAACGCCTATCATGCTCACTTGAAGGAACCACGTGTCCCTTAAGAGAAAATCACCCCAGAACAGAGCTGAGCCCAGAGGGAGACAGATGAGCAGGGCCACCCCCCTGCTCCCCTCCAGAATCAGACAGGTGGGCTGTGCTCTCCACCCCCCTCACACACACACCATATGTCACAGGCCCCCACCTCTGGGACAAAGACCACCCCTTTCTGCCATGCTGCCGGCTCCCAGCAGAGACTGGCAGTAAATATTTATTACACCAGGCGGGTCTGGAGACACGTGAAGAGCTGTTACCAAACATGATGCTGGAATTTTTATTAGTGCTTATAATCAAGTGTTTTCTTTATTCTCCTGCAGAACTCCTAAACACTTGCTGCAAGGGTTGCCAAGAATGCCAGTGAGCTCACGCCAAGATACTGGGAAGCCAGAGCTGACAGAAGGCACAGACTCAGAGCTCCTAGCGTCATCCAGCCAATTCTGTTTTGACACTTGCCTTTTGTACTTGGGGGAAAAAAAAAAAAAGACGCCAAAGTAAATGGCGTGGGGAAGGTCAGCAGATGTCCAGGGCAAGCCACTGGGGACAGAGAAAAGCAGATGAGCCAGGGACACACAGGCAGGGACCCAGCCTGCAGCAGCACGGAGCCCAAGGGAGGGGACACTGGCCTCTGAGTTGGCACAGTCGCCACAGTCACCGACACCAGAACTAATGAAACACACAGACAAGCCGAGCGCCCTATCCAGGCCTGTGCTCTGGGTTTAGCTCTCCCTCCAGTTTTCTGAGTGTTGTAAAGACAATGCTTTTCCTTGCCAGACACACTGTAATCAAAGTGAGGTGGCCTTTGGGAGCTCAGTCAGCACCAGGCTGTGGCTACTGTGAGCCCCTTGAGGTAAAGACACCCTGCCCACCCCCCCACAAGAGGACCTGGACCTGGAGTCAAGGCAGCATCCCACAGCCACACTCAGAGCTCAGCTGTCATCTCAGTACTCGGGAATCTGCGGGAACCTGTGACCCCACTGTGTGCAGGGCTGAATGCACAAGTGTATTTTATTCAGGGTAGAAGTTTGTGGGCCAGAGACACAACCCCTGCAAAGTCCACACAGTGGGCGGGCCTAGGGGAGGGGGCGAGGCTCATGCAGGGGGAGCTGAGAGTGCCACATGCATGCCCTCCAGGCCACCAGGCCTGGGGCCCCACAGAGGGGGTGGGGATAGGCTCTGAGGGACAGGAGCTGTGGGCCTCCGCATACGCTCCTGGCCACCTCTGCCCATCTGTGGGACAGGTATCTGCATTGGACGACAGGTGAGTCCTCCCAGCTCCAAGGTCTGTGCCTGGAGCAGAGAGGCCTCAGGCTCACTGTCTCAATGTGTGGGACTGAGGAGTGAAAGGTGCGGCCACACCTGGCACGTGGAGCCAGAGTCACTGCGCAAAGGGTCGAATGAGAACTGTGCTCACACACACACACACACATACACACACACACACACACACAAACTGGTGTGCACACACACAAGGGCAGGTGCACACACGGGGGAAGGTGCACACACGGGGGCAGGTGCACACACGGGGGCAGGTGCACACACGGGGGCAGGTGCACATACACAGGAGCAGGTGCACACACGGGGGCAGGTGCACACACGGGGGCAGGTCCACACACACGGGAGCAGGTGCACACACACAGGAGCAGGTGCACACACACACGCGGCAGGTCCGCACACACACTTAAGAGTGCCTAGTCATAGCCCCCCTTTGGTAGACAGGAACAGCCCCTCACCACATGGGAGGAGTGACCTGGTGCCTCTGTAGCTTCCAGGAGAAAGGCACTGAGCCACACTTTCCAAACTCAGGCGTATTTTAAGGAATAACAAGTTTGAAATCAGTATCTTCTTGGACACTCTCACTGTCAAGTGCTCAGTCCAAACACTGCAATGGTTTACATTTTAGCTCAGCTGATGCTCTGTATGGAAATTTTCACCCATTCCAAAATCAGAACCACAATAGCCATTTGTCACAAGCCTCCTTTGAGGGGAATTTCACAAAAACCCTTTCTACTTAGTGCGTTCACAGTGTGGATATGCACATTTTCCTTTTCAAAACTTCGTTATTTTTCTGTTCTCCTGATATGTAAATGAGCCTGTGTAGACACCTGTCTTTTAACTCACACTCCACAAGATAAGCACGTTGCCACTGGACAGGAGGTAGAGAGAAGCCAAAAGCATCCTGGGAAAGCAGTGCCATGGCCACCAAGGACTGGCACCCTTCCACATGGAGACGCTGCACAGCTCAGTCCCAGGGTGGGAGGGGCGGCACCTGTGCTGCTGCTGGTGCCAAATGCAGCACCGACTCGGGCACCGGGGTCCCATCACTAATATCCAGGGCAGAAAAAAGCCTCATGGCTCCTGGCAAGCGAGTGAGAATGTTCCTCGAGAGAAGCTCTTTGTCCCAGACTTGAAGCAACTGCGTAAGGGAGGAGTCGGGATAACCGGTAAGGGCAGACTCCCTGTCACTCTGAGACAGACGCCTCGCTCTCTTCACCTCATGCTAGGCTGACCCACAGAACGGCTGGGAGCCCCAGCCGCTTGTGAATTGCTTTTGCTTTTTCTGACTTAGAGGCTCAGAGCCGCATACCCCCCTTGGACTAAGCACTAAGCAGAGTCATTCTACAAGGAAGAGACGCAGGAGGCTGGGGAAATAGCTCAGTCAGTACAGCGTGGAGCGTGCAGGTTCCCCACGTGGGCCTGAGCCCTGCTCTGACTTCTCTTGTGTGAAACTATTTCTCCAATGTAATAAATGAGATAAACATTTTAAAAGGAAAAGAAACTGCTAAGAGTCATCAGAGACCAAGGGTTGGAAGAAGGCTCAGCCAGTAGAGCACACGTGCTGTCACGTGCAAGGACCCATATCCCAGCCCCTGGGACTCCACGCAAAGAGGATCTTCCTAAGTCATGGAGCCACGCTGTGGCATCTCTCCTCTTTGCCTCCCCCTCCTCCTCTCCCTTTCTGCCTTCCGCCTTCTGTCTGAGGGTGGCAGCAGTGGATCTGTGCGGTAAGGAAAGAGGCTCACAGCTGTGAGGAGGGAGTAGAAAGCAGCTCAGAGCCCCTCCATTGTGTTGGGGAGCAGGACTGGACTCGAATGCAGCCTACGGTGGGCTCTGCCCCACTGGACACATCCTCTGAGAAACAGAACTGTCCTGTGTGTGTGAGGGGCATGGGGGACATCCCTCCTCCTTCCAGTCACAGCAAGTCACTGGCAGGGGAATCTCGGTGTGGCCACAGCAGGCACTCCCACTGCCGGGCCCCCCTGTACACTGAACACCTCGCCACCAGGTGCCAGTGGACAGGCTCATACCCTCACAGCAAGAGCCATCGACCTGACTCTGCACCTAGTTGAGCACACATTACCACACACAAGGACGGGGGTTCAAGCCCCCAGTCCCCACCTGCAGGCTATAGCTGTGTCTCTATCTCCCTCTCTGCTCTCGATTTCTCTGTCCTATCAAAACAAAACAAAAAATGAAGTAAAGGAAAGGAGAACGACGAGAGCTGGCCATGGCTCCACGCTCATGGAGTCTGTCCTGTCTGTGCCGTCACACGTCGCCACATGCCCTCTCCCGTGTGTGGCAAGAATCCAAGACAAAAGGTCAGGCGTCATCTCTGGGCCCTAAGCAGTTGAGTCTACGGGGTGAGGTCTCTAGGAATTGCTTGTGGAGGAGGGCAGGTGACAGGTGGTGGCGCCACGGTTGGCCCAGCAGCTCAACAAGGTGCAAAGCCTGCAAGCTTTTTCAGTCTCCCCGGCACACAGCAGCTCCCCTGAAGCCACACAACCGTGAAGGACGAGCTGAGGGTGTGAGTGCATGTGAGAAACGAGTGGCTGTGGAGAAGGCCGGCCCGGCTGAGGCTGAGCCCACAGATCCTCCTTAAGCCGACAGAGGGGGAAAGGACTAAGTAAAATAAAATTAAATTTTAAAAGTGCTTTCTAGAGAGTTGGGAAATAGCATGATGGCCATCCAAAACAGACTTTCATGCCGGAGACTCCAAAATCCTAGGTTCAATCCCCAGCACCCTAAGCCAGAGTAGAAGTGAAAGACTTGTATACTGAAAATTATGAGTCATTACTCAAAGAAATTGAAAAAGACACAAAGAAGTGGAAAGATATTCCATGTTCATGGGTTGGAAGAATTAACATCATCAAAATGAATATATTACCCAGAGCCATCTACAAATTTAATGCTATCCCCATCAAGATCCCAAGCACATTTTTTAGGAGAATAGAAAAAATGCTACAAATGTTTATCTGGAACCAGAAAAGACCTAGAATTGCCAAAACAATCTTGAGAAAAAAGAACAGAACCGGAGGCATCACACTGCCAGATCTCAAACTGTATTATAGGGCCATTGTCATCAAAACTGCTTGGTACTGGAACATGAACAGACACACTGACCAGTGGAATAGAATTGAGAGCCCAGAAATGAGGCCCCACACGTATGGACATCTAATCTTTGACAAAGGGGCCCAGACTATTATATGGGGGAAGCAGAGTCTCTTCAACAAATGGTGTTGGAAACAATGGGTTGAAACATGCAGAAGAATGAAACTGAATCACTGTATTTCACCAAATACAAAAGTAAATTCCAAGTGGATCAAGGACTTGGATGTTAGACCAGAAACTATCAGATACTTAGAGGAAAATATTGGAACAACTTTTTTCCACATAAATCTTAAAGACATTTTCAATGAAACGAATCCAATTACAAGGAAGACTAAGGCAAGTATAAACCTATGGGACTACATCAAATTAAAAAGCTTCTTCACAGCAAAAGAAACCACTACCCAAATCAAGAGACCCCTCACAGAATGGGAGAAAATCTTTACATGCCATACATCAGATAAGAGTTTAATAACCAACATATATAAAGAGCTTGCCAGACTCAACAACAAGACAACAAATAACCCCATCCAAAAATGGGGGGAGGACTTGGACAGAATATTCACCACTGAAGAGATGCAAAAGACCGAGAAACATATGAAAAAATGCTCCAAGTCTCTGATTGTCAGAGAAATGCAAATCAAGACAACAATGAGATATCACTTCACTCCTGTGAGAATGTCACACATCAGAAAAGGTAACAGCAGCAAATGCTGGAGAGGGTGTGGGGTCAAAGGAACCCTCCTGCACTGCTGGTGGGAATGTCAATTGGTCCAACCTCTGTGGAGAACAGTCTGGAGAACTCTCAGAAGGCTAGAAATGGACCTACCCTATGACCCTGCAATTCCCCTCCTGGGGATATATCCTAAGGAACCCAACACATCCATCCAAAAAGATCTGTGTACACATATGTTCTTGGCGGCACAATTTGTAATAGCCAAAACCTGGAAGCAACCCAGGTGTCCAACAACAGATGAGTGGCTGAGCAAGTTGTGGTATATATACACAATGGAATACTACTCAGCTGTAAAAAAATGGTGACTTCACTGTTTTCGGCCGATCTTGGATGGACCTTGAAAAAATCATGTTGAGTGAAATAAGTCAGAAACAGAAGGATGAATACGGGATGATCTCACTCTCAGGCCGAAGTTGAAAAACAAGATTAGAAAAGAAAACACAAGTCGAACCTGAAATGGAATTGGAGTATTACACCAAAGTAAAAGACTCTGGGGTGGGTGGGTGGGTGGGGAGAATACAGGTCCATGAAAAATGATGAATGAAATAGTGGGGGTTGTATTGTTAAATGGGAATCTGGGGAATGTTATGCATGTAAAAAAAAAAAAAAAACAAGATGTCATAGGCCACAGAAACTTTGTTTAGCACTTTCTGGAGTTTTTGTGCCTGCCCTGTGGTTTTTCATTCAGTTAACATTTGCATGGCTATTGGTAGTTGGAAGAGTTACTATAAATAAAACTATTAACTAAGTAAAAAAAAAAAAATGTATTGGGGCTGGGTGGTGGTGCACCTGGTTGAGCGCACATGTTATAATGTGCAAGGACCCAGGTTCGAGTCCCCGGTCCCCGACTGCAGGGGGAAAGCTTAGCAAGTGGTAAAGCAGGGCTGCAGGTGTCTCTCTGTCTCTCTCCCTCTCTATCGCTCCCTCCCTTCCCTCTTGATTTCTGGCTGTCTCTATCACATAAATAAAGGTAATTAAAAAAGAATTTAAAATATTTTTAAAAATAAATAAATCCTGTATTATTAAAAATTCAAGCAAATTCAGTTTCTGCATAGGCAGACTCTGAAATTGACCTCTGAGACAAACTGGCCTTGTGTTCTCACGGAAATGCTCACCAACAGCCTGTCAATCGTGACCCTCCCCAAATCATGACACGTTGCATGTGCTCACCTAAAAATCCCAAACTCCACGCTGTAAACGTCACAGCTGGTGACAGTCTGCAGAGAGCGGACGTATTCTGCGTACACATATATGACGCAGACACAGGGTGGGTCCCCGCGCACACAGCATGCGCACAGTGCACACGCCACCTCTGTACGCTTAGTACCACACAGCAATGCGACACACCAAGTCCCGGTGGGCAGGAGGAAGTCAAGCACCTAGTTCCTGGGCCACAAAGGGCCAATTGCTGAGCCCAGACACAGCCAAGCCTGTGCTGAGGAAGCAACAAGAGAGCTGACTGGCGTGGGAGAGGAGACCTTCTTCACAGAGCTGCTGGATGGTCCTCCCAGGGTCCCAGGGTCCCTGTTCCCATACAGAGCAGTCCATGCACACAGAGCATGTGGGCCACCGGTGCACACACAGTATACATGTGGCTGTGCTGGGTACAGATGGCAGGGTGAGACCCCACACACACACCGCCCAGCTCCAACCCCATGAGAATATCCACTGCCCCCTCTGCCCCCAGCAGCACACACAGTGGGCTGAGCAGTGGTGCAGAAGGGCTCAGAGAGAAACAGAAATGGCTTTTGAGACCAGGTCACCAGTCGGCAGGGCTCGAGGCAGGTTACTCTGCTGGGGCTGCTGGGGAGAAGCCTGCTGTGCCTCCACACATAGCGC
This sequence comes from Erinaceus europaeus, assembly GCF_950295315.1. Classification (NCBI taxonomy): domain Eukaryota; kingdom Metazoa; phylum Chordata; class Mammalia; order Eulipotyphla; family Erinaceidae; genus Erinaceus; species Erinaceus europaeus. Next base: position 63,881,744 of record NC_080167.1, read on the forward strand.
TGCCCCGAGCCGCACCCTGGACGAAGGGGGTTCTCCCCACTTAGCCTGCGAGGGAGCAAGTCTCAGCCACTGAGCCTGCACCTTCTGGTTTTTGGAAGTGAGCTGAAGGGAAGCAGCCCATGTCCTTCCATTCCGAGCAGCGTAGGTATCACAGTGGAGGAAACACAGGCGCGATGCCTTCCACAGAGAAATGCTGCCAGGCCTAGCTTAAGCCCCTGGCTCCACCTGCAGAGAGGGAGCTTCTGAGCACTGGAGAGCAGTGCTGCTGGGGTGTGTGTGTGTGTGTGTGTGTGTGTGTGTGTGTGTCTGTCTGTCTCTTTCTCATCTTCTCTCTATTGTCTGTCTCTACAAGGAAAAAAATTGTTGGGATAGGGAGAGAGCACAATAGTTCTGCAAAAGACTTTCATGCCTGAGGCTCTGAGGTCCCAGGTTCAGTCCTCAGCACCACCATCAGCCAGAGCTGAGCACTGTTCTGGTCTCACTCTTTGTATCTTTCTCTCTGTATTTCTCTCTCATTAAAAATAAAAAGCTGGGGAGCCGGGTGGTAGCACAGCGGGTTAAGCACATGTGGCGCAAAGCGCAAGGACTGGTGGAAGGATCCTGGTTCGAGGCCCCGGCTCCCCACTCCCGACTCCTGCAGGGGAGTCGCTTCACAGGCGGTGAAGCAGGTCTGCAGGTGTCTGTCTTTCTCTCCTCCTTCTCTGTCTTCCCTTCCTCTTTCCATTTCTCTCTGTCCTATCCAACAACAACATCAATAATGACAACAATAGTAACTACAACAATAAAACAACAAGGGCAATAAAAATGGAATAAACAAATATTTTTTAAAATGTTAAAAAAAATAAAATAAAAAGGTGGAGGTAGATAGCATAATAGTTATGCAAACAGACTCTCATACCTGAGGCTCCATAGTCCCAGGTTCAATCCCCTGCACCACCATATGCCAGAGTTGAGCAGTGTAAAATAAATAAATTAAATAAATAATAATTAATGTAATTTGATTTAAATGATAAATTTGTTTAAGAAAAATTGACTATTTGGAGCAGTGGAGTTATTGTGCAGGTACTGAGCCCCAGCAGTGTGGGGAGTAAAATAAATAAGTAAATAAACAAAGGAATACAGCCAGTTTCTCAGTAAACAAAAATCAAAGAATTTACCCAAGGAAAACTGCCCAGACAGTAGCCAACAGCAGCCTTTTAGCACAGTAAGTCAAGCGAGCAAGGGGGTGGCTATGTGGATGGAGCAGTTGGCTGCCAGACTCTATGGTCACAGGCTGGGGCCTCTGTCCCAGGGTCTCGTCCTGGGGACGGCAAAATCCGCTGGGCTGGGGCCAGGAGGCGGCTGCCTCCCGGGGTCTCTCCCATCAGCCACCCCTGGCAGTGAGTGGGGGGTGACCCTCAGCCAGTCACCCCCAGGTGGGGGGAGGCCCGTGTCCCATCTCTCCCAGGGACCTACCTGCATGAGCATGTATGGGACCCACATGTGGCCTGGGGTGACCCACTCCAGTGGGAGGAAAGCAGAGCCAGATACCAGGCTCACTGATTTTCCCTGGACTACATCCAGCCCAAATAAATATAGGACATTCTCTTTGTGGAAGCCTACAGTGCATTTGTTACAAACACCAAGCTGAACCTGGCTACTCTGGGGCGGGGGAGCCAGCGTGCGGGAAAGAATCACATCACATTCATCTTGGAGACATAAACCTAGCCGCACCCGGCCGCCCGGGCCAACCGTCCAGTGACACAGGAGACCAGGGGAAATGGCTTTAGGTTCTCAGAATCCCTATTCATCAGGAAGTGAGTCTCTGCGTGGGTCCCCAGATGCCACAGAAGCCAGAAGGAGCCTGTCACATCTCACAAGCCTTAGCTCTGGAGGAAGTATTCTCTCTTGCTAAGGAACACTTCAGAGGTAGACAAGGGCCCCGCGCCACAGACGATGACACACTGGTGACCCCTCCCCAAGTTGTTTGTTGATTCACAGGTGTCACCGCACAGGCCCCTGTGGGTATTTATGTCCCGAACACCTGTGGAAGTTCTCAAAGCCTGAGACTGCCAGTGACTCCTCTGCTCCCCACGGGCCCTGACACGCTGGACCGTGCCACCCCACCCCACCCCCAAGGGGCCCCCAGCCTCTGGGCGGCATGAACATGAGCAGGAGAGGAGCGCAGGCGTGCAAAGGGCACAGCCACACGCTGGTCCATGGTGCCTCAAGAGCCAGGTGCACGTGACACACACCTACCCCAGGAGCCCCTCACACTTCCCTGAGCCGCAGGGTGACACGGCTTCCTGGAGAGACACGGGGCTACACAGGGCAATGGGGACTGAGCTGGGGCGACACCGAGCAACTCGGGACCCCAGACACGGAGCTCCCGTTTCACCCAGCAGATGGAGGTCCTGGCACGTTGTCACTACAGGCAAACGCCCTGTGCAGGGTAGCGGGTGGGGGGCAGAGGTGGGTGCCCGACAGCACCCTTCCTGGAAAGAACCCCAAGGCGCCAAGCAACAGCAGTGAAGACTTAGGAGGGGACTCAACGTCAGTGATTCAAGTAAGATGAGCTGGTGTTTCCATCACATGATCACGGTGATGGTCGGAATGGCTGAGCGGCAGGGGTGTTGGTTGGTGGCGGCCACCAAGGCGCCCTGATCAGGACTCGCTGGCAGCAGGACCAGGGGTGGTCAGTCACTGTGTGTCCGCAGGGTGTGGAGCGCTGTTTTGAGCCGGCCACCTAGGGTCAGAGGCACCTCCCCTCCACAGAGTCGCAGCCACCACACCTGTTCCCGACACAGGCCCAGCCTACAGGCTCCTCCCCCGTGCTTGTCCCCAAGGCCGGGATCCGTCCCTTGGGGGGAGGAGGTGGCCGTGAACACTGAGCTGCGCCCCCAGCACAGAGAGGACAGCACTGTCCCAGCCCCTCTGGCTTCAGGACCAGAAACTCCCACCATGCACCTGGGTCCCCTGGGATCCCGACACCCCCACCCACTACCTTGGCCACACACACCTGGTGCAGGGGTTCAGAAGTATCTACACAAGCCCCAGTACATGGCTCGAAGGGTCCCAGCCACACCCACAGCAGCACCCCCCCACCCCACCCCCACCATCCAGCCCCCCTCAGAGAGGCTTCCAGCTGCTAGGCCCTACCCAGGGATACCCCAACCTCACCATCACCCCCACCCCAGACTCCTCCAACTCATCACTCAGCCACATAAAAATAAGTGTCAGCACAGGCTTACTCCAAGGAAACCTATTTTCACAGGCTGTAATTCAGGTCAACTTTTCCTAGAACTGTTACTGTTTGAAACCTGTTTTGTTTTGTTTCATTTTTAGAATAAGATCAAAACCGCATTTTACTTACGTGCAGACCCGGGGACTCCAACCCCAGGTCTATGCATGCATGCCACATAGGTCCTGCTCTGATAAGCCACCTCTAGAATTCTTCTTTTTTAAAAATATTTATTGGCTTGTTTATTTATTTAGGATGGAGACCGAGAGAAGCTGAGAGGGAAGGGGAGATAGACAGATAGACAGACATGCACTTGTGAAGCTTCCCCCCTCCACCACCCCCCACAGGTAGGGACCGGGGGCTTGAACCTGGGTCTTTGTACATGATAATGGGTGTGCTCTACTGGGTGCAGCCCCTCAAATTCCTAAAATCAACTGTATTAAAATCTATTCCATGTCTAGTAGTCATTAAGCATTTCATCTTTGAAATGCAAGTATTTACTGAAAATCACAGAACATCAACAAGTGAGATCAATAAATGGGAAGATATTATGCTCAGGAATCAGAAAGATGAGGGCTGTAAAAATGCTCATACTGCAAAGCACTGTCTATGAATCCAGTATGGGAGTCATTAAGATTCCAAGATATTTTCCATTTCTATGAAATGGATAATATTTGGGGGGAAGAGCTTGGGGTAGAAAAATCCCCCAAACTGCAATGGAAACACAACAGATCTCAAATAACCAGAGCGACTCTGAGAAGGAGGCACAAAACCAGAAGCATGAGACGCCCTGACCTCAAAGTCTACCACAAAGTGACTACAGCCAAAACAGTGTGGCACCGGGATACAGACAGGAGCCGACAGAGCAGGAGAGAGGAGCAACCGAGGAGACTCGGCGGGAGGAAGAATGCACATTCATCCGCAGAGAAATAAAACGGAACATCTGGCTGCCCACACACGCATGCACACGCATGCACACACACACACACACACACACACACACACACACACACACACACCTCAAAGTGGATTAACTCCAGCATAAGACCTGAAACTATGAAACTCCTAGAAGGACACGCAGGGGAGAGCCCCTCACCTGGGTCTTAGAACCACTTTTGAGTGTGATCTCAAGGGCAAAGGCAATGACAGAAAAACAAGCAAGAGCGGTGATGTCGAGTGAGCACAGAACAGCGTGAGGAGGCGACGTGAGGGCCGGGAGGAAGTGTGCCCGTCTGATAAGGGCCGGCATTCAGAGTATGCGAGGAACTCACAGGATCCGGAGCAAACAATCCCCTTAAAACTGAACCCAAACAAACATTAAAAAAATAATAATGCAGATGGTTATCAGGGCGATGAAGAGATAGATGCTTGGGGTCACGAGGCTCCGAGGAACGGAACGTAGGTGAAAGCCCCAGGAGAGCTCGCCTCGCTGCTGGGAGGCTACTGGAGGGAGGCCTGTGCACCGTGGGGGCCAGGGGGAACAGCATGGAGCTGCTCAAAAAAGATTAGAAGGAGGGGGTCTGGTGGTGGCTCACCTGGTACAGCACATGTCACTGTGCGTGAAGACCCAGGTTCAAGCCCCAGATCCCTGCCTGGAGCGGGAGAAGCTTCACGAACAGCAGAGAGGTGCTGCAGGTGTCTCTCCCTCACTCTGTCTCTCAACTTAAAAAAAAACAAAAAACAACAACATGGGGGCCGGGTGGTGGCGCACCTGGTTGAGCGCACATATTACAGTGCACAAGCACCCGGGTTCGAGCCCCCAGTCCCCACCTACAGGGGGAAAGCTTTATAAGAGGAGGTGAAGCAGGTTTGCAGGTGTCTCTCTCTCTCTCTCTCTCTCTCTCTCCTCTATCTCCCCTCCTCCTCTCAATTTCTGGCTGTCTCTATCCAATAAATAAATAAAGATAATAAAAAAATTTAAATAAATAAAACATTCATTTATTTTAATGAAAGGGAGAGAGAGAGAGAGAGAGAGGAAGCGAAAGAGAGAAATACAAAGAGAAAGACCACAGCACTGCTCAGCTCTGGCTTATGGTAGTGCTAGGGATTGAGCCTGGGACCTCAGAGCCTCAGGCATGAAAGTCTCTTGCAGAACCATTATGCTGTTGCCCAGCCCTCTCTCTCACCTACTAACCAAAAGAAGAAAAATAAAAGTAGCCACCAGGAATGGTGGGGCTGTGCAAGCACTGAGTCCCAGCAACAAGTCTGGAGACAGAAAATACTGAAATGAGAAGTAGCCTATGACCCAGGAACCACACCTCTGGCAGGGAGTGAGGCCTGGGCACCCCAAGTTCACTCATGGGCCAGAATGGAGGGTAGACAGGAGGCGGCCATGGGCAAGGAGCCCAGTCCTCGCACAAGGCTGGACCACCAGTGTGCTGGGTTGAGACCATCTGAGATGCCAGCCTGCATCCCCACCCGGCTCTCTGCCCCTCGTGCCCCCCAGAGGCCAGCTCTTGGCACCACATGTCTCCGCTGAGAGGCTCCCAGCATCAAAGGCTTGTCTGTCTGTCCAACCGGGCTGGGACAGAGCCACCCAAATACCCCAGCAGTGTCCGTTCTGGTGTCAGGGGCCCCTGATGGGCCAGGTGCTCTGGCAGGGTGTCCAGTGGACGCTGACCTGGCGAGGGCCAGTCTCCATGGCCCCAGGATGGCCGCCCACCCTGGCAGTGTCCCAGGAACATGTCAGCGGGCAGTTGCCCTTATCAGTTCTCATGCAGCATCTGCCCATGTCTCCTGGTCACCAAAACGCGCTGGCTGACCCTCTCCTCAGGAGTCTGGGATGCTGAGCAGGTTCTGCATGGCATTCCAGGACCCAAGACTGTTCCAAGGGGGGTAGCTCCCACACCCTCTACTGTGCCATCTATGCAGGGCACAGAGCCCCCACTGCCAAGCCACCTCTGGGGAACCTGTGACCCATCCGGCTGGGATGCCCCACCCAATTTCCCTGAAGCCGCCTCTCAGACCACTCAGCACTGTGACTGCCAGACCACCACCTCCTGGAAGCCCTCCTCCTGGCTTCCAGTACCCTTGCAGCACAGGACCCAGGTGTGAGGGGCTGCCGTCCGCCCTGAGCCTTATCCACAGCGGATGGCCAGTCACTGCTCATTCCACTGAGTGTCCCTTCATGGAAAGAACTTTGCTGTCTGACTCAAGCACTCATTAGAAGGGACACCGGGACCCCTGTGTTGAGAGCTCCACTGTTAACAGCAGCCAAAGAGTGGGAGCAGCCTACATGCCCATCAACAGACGACTGGCTAAAGAAGTTGTGGGATATAGACTCCATGGAATACTACTCTGCCATCAAAAAAGATGGTATTGGGAGTCGGGCGGTAGTGCAGCGGGTTAAGCGCAGGTGGCGCAAAGTGCAAGGGCCAGTGTAAGGATCTCAGTTCGAGCCCCCGGCTCCCTACCTACAGGGGGATCGCTTCACAAGCAGTGAAGCAGGTCTGCAGGTGTCTGTCTTCTCTCGCCCTCTCTGTCTTTCCCTCCTCTCTCCATTCTGTGTCTTATCCAACGATGACAACATCAATAATAACTACAACAATAAAACAACAAGGGCAACTGAAGGGAATAAATAAATTTTTTTTTAAAAAAAGACTATACTGAGGGTGGAACTGGAGGTGATTATGCTTAGTGAAGCAAAGAGATGAAGGACAACTACCGGATGGTTTCATTCATATGTGGAATCTAGAAATCTGATACACATAGACTTGAAGAAAACCAAAACAGAAGCAAGCAAACTTTTTTTTTTTTGGCCTCCAGGGTTATTGCTGCAGCTTGGTGTCTGCACCACAAACCCACTGCTCCTAGAGGCTATATCTTTCCCTTTTGTTGCCCGTGTTTTTTTTACCGTTGTGGTCATTATTATTGTTGTTACTGATGTCATTGCCGCTGGACAGGACACAGAGAAATGGAGAGAGGAGGGGAAGACAGAGAGGGGGGAGAGAAAGACAAGACACCTGCAGACCTGCTTCACCACCTGCGAAGCGACTCCCCTGCAGGTGGGGAGCCGGGGGCTCGAACAAACTGTTTCTAAGGTTTGTGAGAACTGTTTTGGTTATCTTTGGGAAGTGGGAGGACGAGGACACAGAACTTTGTCTGGAAGTGGGTGCAGTGTGGAGCTATACACCCTGTAATCTTACAGCCTTGTAACCTATTAATCACAAATAAAAAATGAAAATAGTATAATAATGGACAGAAACCTTCGCTGTCTGAAAGCAAAACCGCGTGAGGGTGTTTGCGCCTGACTGCCCCACAGGAAAGGTGTGAAGCAGCACAGATAAAAGCGTCGGAGGCCCATGCGCGCACACAGCAGCACTGGGGCCCTGGTTCAGGGGGAAAAAACAACATCTCCAAATAGTTTCCTACAGCGAGCAACGGGGGACAGATTTCTGCACAGAAATTCCAGCAAAGTGATGGGATGAAACACACAGAGAACCAGTGAGGGAAAGAGAGGGGCTCCCCCCCCGGGGGGGGGGGGTGTGCCTGTCTGGCTGTGCGTGTGGCCCCGGGTCCAAGCCCTGGCAGCGTGTGGGAAGTGCTGTGGCCCTAAAGGAAGTCCCAGTGCTGTGGTATCTCTCTCTCTCTCCCTCTCTCTCTCTCTCTGTATCCCTGCTGCAGGCGTGGAGCACGTCCAGCCCACTGGCCACAGTCACATGGTCTCTTCCTGCCAAGGCGATCATAGCCGGGACTCGAAATTCAACAAGTCCAGCTTCTCCATAGCAACAGTAAGGGCTAATTTTTAAGCTGGTAATTCTGGGTGGCTAGGAACGATGTTATAAATATTCAAATGGCCCTTAACAGGAAAAAGTCCCGCAGCCCTGCTCTACTGAGCCAGGAGGCAGCCAGCAGCTGCGAGGTGGTGCATGTGAGGCCGGGCTCCACCAGGAAGCTCCTGAGCAGCCTGTGGCGCCCACCTGGAAGCCTGTCCTCAGGCCACACGCCCCGAAGTCCTCTCTGAGCCCCAAGCACGCCAGCACCGGAGGGCCAGAGCGGCCGCAGTGGCACCGGCAGGGGCAGGGGCCCCTGGAACTCTGGCCCAGGGCTGCGTACACACTCAGCTCCAGTCAGCTCCGGTAGCCTGCAGGGACAGACGCCCACAGGGTGACGTGAAGGCCCCTCACCCACGCGGGGACCAGGCCCCAGAGGGTGCCTGGGGAGTGAGCGTCAGCTGGAGAAAGGCCAGCCCGGCACAGTGAGAGACGGGCACACTGCAGCCACACACACACACTACAAAAACCAGACACACATCTTTCACACTAGACCCAGACCAGACATACCACACACACCACTACACCCAGACCAGACACACAACACTCACTATACTCACACCACTCGCACTCATACACATCAAATACTTACACCATACACACTCACATCACACCCACACACTGTACCACACACATCACACCCCATGCTCATACCTCACACTAGAAGCTATGCCCAGAGCATCCACACACCTCTCACTCACACAAGGACACACTGCACCACACACCACTCACTACCCCTATGCCACACACACACTGCTCACACACACTCATACCACACCCGCTACACATACACACCACACACATCTCCCTCGAGTCACACACACCACATGCTGCTCACACACACACCATATATGCCACTCACATGCCACACCCTCACAACTCACTCATACCAGACACACCATACAAACCACACATACACATCCTGAACATGTACCACGACACACACCCTGAACATATGACACAGCCTCACATGTGACACACTCTCTCACACCAAACACACATACCCTCATATATGACACACTCTCATACCACACACACACCCCCTCATATATGACACACATACACACTCACTCACACACAATGCGCTCACTCTGTGAGTGGGCAGCTCCTGTTTGCCCCTGAGACTCCAGTCACACGCCAGAGTCACAAACCACAAGGGCTGGGGGCTCCACAGGAAATATGAATGTCAGAACAGACCATCAGAGAAGCGTGTGTGTGGGAGGCGGTGAGGGTCACCCTCAGAAGTCCCCAAGACATCAAAGCCTCCAGGTTTGGTCACAAATGCCCAGACTGTGTGAGCTCACAATGGCCCTCCCACGGCCACCTAGAGCACTAGCCATTCATGGTGACCAAGTGGTGGTTCTGAACCGAGCTTCTCTGGACCGTTCTGGTGAGGGGCCCCTCCTCCCTCAGTGGCCTGGACCAGAACTTCCAGAATGCCCTGGGCCAGAGGCCTCGGTGATGGGGCGTGAGGAGAAGTGCCGGGGCTTTCCTGAGCGCACCGAGCTGTGGCACTGACTTCAGGCATGCTCCATATTCCTACAGGGGGCCCCCTGCACAAGTCACAGCTGCTTCCTGTGGCCAGAAGCTGGGGAGCTACCCGCTGGGCGACCCCAAACACGCCGACGAACAGAGTCCCCACCAAAGGGCTGCACCCCAGGCCCTGCAGGTTTTGTGACCAAGTCTGCGCCCCCGCCCAAGACCCCAGGTGGCACCAGCTGTTCTCTGCATCCGTGTTGTTTGGCTTTCTGGATTCCACATGTGCACGAGCTTGCTTGGGGCCTATCCTTGTCTGACTCCTGGGGACACCCTGCATTCCACCCGCCCTTCAGCCACACACGTGAACACGCACACGCCTGTGTTTAAAGCCTGTTTCACCACTGTGTTCTTTTTGCCTCAGTCTACCTACCTGAAGAAGACAGAATACTCATCTTTGTTTTGTTTGTTTGTGTATCAGAGCCCTACTCAGTTCTGGCTTATGTTGGTGCTGGGGACTGAAGCTGGAACCTTTGGTGCCTCAGGCCTGAAAATCTTTTTGCAGGGGAGTCGAGCGGTAGCGCAGCGGGTTAAGCGCAGGTGGCATAAAGTGCAAGGACCGGCGTAAGGATCCCGGTTCAAGCCCCCGGCTCCTCACTTGGAGGGGAGTCGCTTTACAGGTGGTGAAGCAGGTCTGCAGGTGTCTATCTTTCTCTCCCCCTCTCTGTCTTCCCCTCCTCTCTCCATTTCTCTCTGTCCTATCCAACAATGATGACATCAATAACTATAATAATAACTACAACAACAATAAAAAACAACAAGGGCAACAAAAAGGAAAATAAATATTAAAAAAAAAGAAAAAATCTTTTTGCGGAACTATCATGCTGTCTCCCTAGCCCAGAACACTCATCTTTGTATAAGCAAAGCACCGGCAGCCAACAGGAGGGCCGAGTGCCCCAGAGCCGGGAAGCACACACCCTGCAGCAGGGCTCAGGCCGTGTCCTCAAGAGGAAGCTTCCCAACAGCTCTGAGTGCGCATGGACTGAGCGGTAGCGACATCCTGCCCATGCGGCCCCAGGGACGTTCACTCCGGGAGCTCAGACTAAGGGGCAGAGGACAGTGTGGTCACCAGAATACCCATGGGCACTGGGTGAGGGTGCCCACATGCAGGGAGTACCAGACAGGGGTGCCCACATGCAGGGTGAAGGCATGCGACAGAGCAACGGGTCCTCCATGGGAGCTGCTCCACAGGCGGATGAACAGATGGTGCTGCTGTGTCCTTCAGGGAAAGTGAGCGAAGATCCCAGCAGGACATGCACAAAGATGCATCCATGGGGCGTCACAGGAGTGGGGGGTGAAGGTGCAGAGAACAGGTGAAGGGAGCCCGCTCCCTGCTGGCTGGCCACACACGCCCTTGGCAACTTAGGCCTGGTCGCGGTGACAAAACTCTCCCGATGTCCTTGAACTATTTCTGTCCCTCCGCGTCTGTCCACAACAGGCCTGCAGTCAGGGGACTGTAAACAGGATTTGACAGCCACCACGAGGCTCAAGGCAGCATGGCCCCCCTCCCCTTCTGTCTCAACATGGAGGAGCAGGGTGGGAGGACGGGGGCAGGGTGGGGGGTGTTGGAGGAAGAAATGCTGGGAAGGTGGACAGAAGGGACTGGTAGGGAAGAGGGAAGGGAGGAAAGAAGGCAGTGACCGAGGAGGACGGGGGTGGACACTTACAGGGGCTCAAGGTCACATCTAGGACGTGGGGGTGTCCCAGGAGGCCAAGAGTCTGTCACTGACGAGTGCTGAGCCAGCTTCGTGTTCAGAGGTCAAGTCCCAGAGCACCTGTCCCCTCCCTACCTCTCACCGTCCCCTCACTCCCACCCCATCCCCTCACCCATGTCCCGTGGTTACAAGGAGAACCGAGCGGGACCGAGCGGGCACATTGTGGAGAGTCGCTGCCCCACCAACTGTGTTGTTGCCAGATGTCAACACCTGACTTCCCAGAAAACCTGGGGGCTGCTCTGTGAGCAGAGCACACCATGCACAAGGCCCTGGGAGTGGTGCCGGCACACGGGGGAACACCCTGGTTGGCACAGGGACACTGGGTGGATGGCAGGGTAAAGCCCCCTTAAAAGAAAAAGAAAGAGGAGTCTGGCGGCAGCACAGTGGGTTAAGCGCACATGGAGTGAAGTGCAAGGACCGGCAGAAGGATCTCAGTTTGAGCCCCCAGCTCCCCACCTGTGGGGGGGGGTAGGGGAGGTCACTTCACAGTCTGCAGGTGTCTTTCTCTCCTCTCTGTCTTCCACTTCCTCTCTCCATTTCTCTCTGTCTTACCCAACAACAACAGCTATGACAACCAATAACAATAATGACAACAAGGGCAACAAAATGGAAAAAAAACAGCCTCCAGGAGCACTGGGTTCGTAGTACAGGCACGGGCCCCAACATAACCCTGGAGGCAAAAAACGGAAAGAAAAGGCTTGGCCCTGGAGGCTGCTGGGCTGTATGGCTCAGGCCTGTCCCAGCACCACACAGCCACCCGAAGGTTCCACGCACCTCCCAGTGGCAGGCAACAGCTGAAAACACAGTCCCTGGGTTCACAGTACTGAGCAGTCATTTAAAAATACACCTTCACTTCCAAAACTGCCGTTTCCACTTCAGACACTGACACGCACAGGAGAGCAACGGTGACGTGGGCCTTACAGGCAGCCACAGGTGGGTCCCACCTGAGAAGTCCATGCGGCAGGGTGAGGGAGGCCTTCCTCCCAGCTCCTGTCAGGTGAGAAGCTGCAGGGTGGGAGTCTGCTCAAAGGGGAGAGGGCTCCCCACTGCAGCAGAGGACTAGGGCCGCAGGGAGCAGGCAGGAGGCAAGGGGGACACCACCACCCCCCCCCCACAACAGAGGCTGAGGGGGGCAGGCCAGGTCAGAGGTCAAAGGAGGTTCTACTTGAGATCTACTTGCCTTGGGAGGGTGGGATGACCCACGCCCACCGAGCTGGAACCAGCAGGTGGGGGGACAGGGGGTCTGTTCTGGTCAGGCCAGCAGCATAGCTCAGCTGGGTCACACTTCACCTGTCTGAGGGCCTAGATTCAACCCCTGGCATCCAAAGCCATGCTTGAGGAGCTCCCAGCAGAAGGCCTGCTTCTGGGGTCACCTGCAGCCTTTTAGTGGCCGCCTCTGTAGTGAGGACAGGTGACGGCAGTGACGTGACTGCAGCCATCTTACTCCTTGAGGAACACAGCACGTGAGAGGAGCACCAGGCACACATAGACACGGACACCGACACGGACGAGTAAGGAAAGGCCAGTTGGAGCAGGGGCTTCTCTGAGGGGCTGGGCCGGCTCAGCTCTCCCTCCATCCCTTCAAGGACGGGCCACCACAGGGCCTGGAAGGGTCACAGGGCTGCAGGTTCAGTGGATAATGTGCCCCTGAGGAACAGGCCGGCAGCTGAGGAGCCCTGCTGGCTGCTCACAGTGGAGCTGCAGCCTGTGTGACTGCGAATTCTGGGATCCTTACTTATTATAGAGCGCGTGTGGCAGGAAAAGAGGGACATTCAGCAAGTTGTGCCATGTCACTGTCCCAAACAGCAGTGCAGGCAGGCCTCGTCCCCCAAGACTAGACCCAGGTCATGGTTTCGGAGGAAATTCAGGTGTTTCCCACACTCATTCCCACACCCCGTGCAGGCACTGCCCTGAAGATGGCAAGCCCACGGAATCATCTCAGGCCCTTCACAAAGCTTAGTAGCTCACTCGAGGCAAGAAGAGACATGTCACCCTTTCATCTTCAAACCGAGGCGGTACGCTTGCCAGGTTCCCTGTCCAGCCACTGCCATGAGCCTAAGGCTGAGGGTACTGACTGGGATGAAACAAACTGGGTAGGTGGCCTCCTGGCAAAGGGGTCACCCCGGAAACGCTGCCCACATGACTGTGGGTGAATGGCGCCAGGTCTGGAAACACAGCAAAGGCAGTGCACCTGGGGAGCAGGTGGGGGCTCCCTAAAACATGGGGGTCCAGACCCTGAAGGGCAGAGGGCAGCACTGGCCACAGGCCATGCCCACACACAGACATTTCCTGAATGTGGAGGGACAGATGGGTGGCACTTGGGGCACCTTCCTTCCACTCCGACTGAGAAGACGGATCCCCACCCCCACCCCATCACAGCCTTTCCCTCCCTTTTTGCATTTAGCAAAACATTTCCTTATCTTCATCTTCACGCTTTCCCTTTAGTTAAAAGGGAAAGAAAGAAACTGATAAAAGTAAGATCCTGGGGGCAAGGGCTGTTCTTTCTTTTTTTGCGTGAGAGGTGTGTGTGTGTGTGTGTGTGTGTGTGTGTGTGTGTGTGTGTGTGTGTGTGTGTGTGTGTGTGTGCGCGCGCGCGTGTATATTTTTCATCAGGGTTATCGGTGGGGCTTGGTGCCTGCACGACAAATCCAGGAATCTTGGCGGCCATTTTTTCTTTCTTTTGTTATTTTTTATTTGACAGAGACACACCTGCAGACTTGCTTCACTGCTTGTGAAGCCTCCCCTGCTGCAGTCGGGGAGAAGGGGTTTGTACCCAGTCCTCACAGATGTTAACATGGGTGTTTAACCAGGTGCCTCACTGCCCAGCCCTGTTTTCATTCTTTAATCAAAGCATGACTCAGTTCTGGGTGGCAGGAGGGGAACTGAACCTAGGGCCTCAGAACTTCAGGCGTGAGGTTTGCATCTCCCCCACCAGTAAGGATTGTTTCTGGTTTGTTTTTTTCTTTTTCCAGAACACTGCTCTAGGGTTCAGTCTAGGATCTCTCTCTCTCTCTCTGTCTCTCTCGGTCTCTGTATCAATTTCTTTTTTGAAAAATATTTTTACTTATTTATTATTGGATAGAGACAGAGAGAAATTGAGAGGGGAAGGAAAGACAGAGAGGGAGAGAGAGAGAGAGACACCTGCAGCCCTGCTTCACCACTCATGAAGCTTTCACCCAGCAGGAGGGGACAATGGGTCTTGAAGCCAGGTCCTTGTGCACTGTAATGTGAGTACTTAACCAAATGCGCCACCACCTGGCCCCAAGTCTAGGATCTCCAAGCCACAATTGTGCAAGTCTGATGCACTACCACTGTGATGTCTCTCTGACTCTGATTTAATTTTATGAGCAAGTGGAAGAGACCAGAGCACTGTGTATGTGTGTGTGTGTGGGGGGGGGGGGTCCCTGGGTTCACACTGAACCATTTCCCATCTGCGGGGGCAGGGCCTGCCCACCAGCACACAGTGTTAACTGAGAGAATGAGACTTCAGGCCCTCTCACTGAGCCCACCCTGAGCTGGGGATCAGATTCCTGTGAAGACACCATCTCCTCACAGGTCTCACACCTGCCCAGTGGGGAGAGGCAGGAAGCCGCCTAGAGCCTAGCTGACCTTTAACCCACCGCCTGCCAAGATCCCTCAGGGAAGCTCCGTTGTTGAGAGCCACCAGAGGTTAACGACACCACGAAGAGAGAGCTCGGCGCCACTGCAAGCCAGGGCTCGAATGTCTGAGTCTCCAGGTTCAATCCCTGGCGCCAGAGAGAGAGGAATAAGGTACTGGGTGCCTTCTCCCTCTCTCACTCGTGAAACATTCTCACCTCTAGCAAGTAAAATGCCCCTAAAACAGAGACCCAGCTTGAGGAACACCTCAAGCAAACTCTCTTCTGACCCTCGACTCCAACAGGCAGAGGCCCTGTGAGCCCACACCCAGAGAAGGACCCAGGCAGGCCAGACACCTGTTCCCAGCAGAGGCAGCACTGCCAATCACTCGCTTGAGGCTCCAACCTCAAACCCACGACAGGGAGGCCTTGCACCTGCCCCAGCTCCTGCAAGCCCCAGACTCTCCCTGCAGGTGGCTACTCACCATGGTCTCCAGCTCAGGGGTGCACACCCTTGGGTGCTCCTTCCTTGCTGAGGGGGGCTGTGGCTGCACCAGGGAGGGTTTGCATGAACCCCCCCCAGCTCTGAGGGGGTCTCGGGAAAGCCTCCAAGATGTTACCCTCTGCAGGGCAGCACAGAGCTGCTGCTATAACAAGCACCCTGGCATCCCTGCGGTTGTGGGGAATGTGCCTGCGGGAGGGTGGGGCGGCAGCTGAGTCTGCCCGGGAGGAGTGGGGGCCCAGATCGGGCGTGCTCTCAGCCAGCAGACAGCTGCGCTGCTGACCCCCAGCCTGTGCGCTGAGCACCGCCGGAGTCCCATCGGTGGGGCGGGGGGAGGATGCCAGCCACTCCCAGCCCCACCTCACTACTGGCTCCAGAATCACAGTGGCCGAGCTCCTGGCAGTGGTCTTCAAAGCCGGCACTATGGCTGGAGATGGGCCCCCAGGCTCCCCCCAGGGCTGAGAACCCTGAAACACCTGTGGTCCCAGTCCCTCAGGGATCCAAGACATGAGCCCACCCACCCCCACCCGAGCCATGGGGGCTGCCTGTCCACTTGGGCACCCGGGGGTGTCCTGACCAGCAGAGCTCCAGGGCCTGGCCTTCACTTCACAGACCCCTGGAGGAGCGCGCACACACACACACACACACACACACACTGCAGCCCACGCACCGGGGAACAGGAGCAGGGTGCCCCAAGGACTGAGCCAGAGCTACTGGGGGCGGGGGTCCTGTTCAGGTCTCCCCATCAGGTAGGGCCATGTACTGGGGGACCCTGTCACTGAGGGGGAAACTCAAGTCAATGAATCTACCAAACAGGTGTCACTTGTCATTTTCATAAGCATCACAACATCTCCCCAGGCAATAGGCTCTACTTGTGAAGATGATGGGAAGCCCCTCACTCCTGGGGGCAGGAGACCCCCCCACCAGCAACAAAGATGGAGACAGGTCAGGCCAGGTGAGGCCCCTGTGTGCCTGGCACCCTGACCCAACCTGGGAGAGCTGGCCATCTAAGAGACAGAACCCAGCTCCAGAGTGGACAGAGGGGAGGACAGACCACCACAGAGGCTATTTCTGGTGGTAGAGCAATTTTAAACGAATGCTCTGCTGACTGACAGGAAAGATGTGGTTGTTGCTGTGTGAGGCTTTTGAGAGAAGCCTGCTGCTTTAGGGGGCTGTGCGCTGGTGTCATGGAATGGGCTTCGCTTGCTGAACTCCGCTCCAGATCCCGTTCGATCTGCTGGGAATGCCTGTCCCTGGAGTCCAAGGACCCAGCAATGTCTCCATGTCTGTCTGGGTATGGGGACATTCAGCTCCTCATACCCAGTGACCCCCAACAACCAATGCCCTGGAAAAACAGCCCCCACACACACATCCAGTGCCCCCAAGGCCAGCCCACCCCCAGCAGTCAACCCCCATGCCAGCCCCAGCACCCCCAGACTTAAGAATAGGCAGGGGCTCAGCTCCAGAGGCTGCTCTGTGCCTGGAGTGTGCAGGGGCGGCTGGGGAGCCCCGTGCAGAAGACTCCATGCCAGGCAGGCGCTGGATTCCATCGCTGCACAGCATCCAGGACAAAGAGCCGCCTGTCCCATGGACTCCCTGAGCAGACCCCAGATGACCACAGAGACCGTGGGTGCTGGGAGGAGGCACGCCTGTTGCTGTGACGACTTGCAGCAGAAACAACCACGTTTGAGAGCGAGGCAAAGCCCACTGCAGGAATGCTGGGAGGCCTGGGAACCCCTGCCACAGGAATGAGGGGCCCGGCGGTGGGTGGAGGGGAGACGTGAGGGCTCCTCCACGGAGCAGGGCCAGGCTTCCGGGTGTCAGTGGTGGACGTCAAAGCCCAGCATGAATCCCAGTCTTGCCTGGGTGCCACTGGGCAGGCAGACAGTGCTCTGAGCCCCCTCTGTCCCCTGGCCACCCTGGCTAGGCTGAGGGCAGGGCCGCAGCTGCCAGTCCCTTCATGTCCCCAACCCACAGGAGGTCCCCGGAGATGACTCACAGCCAGCCCCCATCAGCCCACCAGGCACAGAGCAGAAGCCAGAGAAAGCCGGCATCCAACATCCGGGAGATGGCAGCTGGTGGTGGCCGAGCCCCCTGCTCAGAGCTGGTCAGGACCCCTGCCAGCATCCCAAATGGTCCTGTGGGCTCCCCCAGGCCAGAAGAGACATCCCAGTACTGCCAAAACCTCAGCACGGCCACCCAGCCCTTGGGAAGTGACCGGGAAGCAGGGTGAGGAAGATGAAGTGACCCCCGACACTAGCCAGAGTCCGAGGCCGGTGAACCCTCACGCTCACCTGCCAGGTTGACCCGCGTGTCTCCAGAGCAGTCAGGAGACCAGCACTGGAAGAAAAACTGACCCTTTCTGATTACCGACAAGTGGTGAACAGCTGCCCGTCATGCCAAAAACCCATTCAGGATGTTAACCTGCATATATAAATAACAAGACTTATTTTTACAGATGAAAGGCGACGGATGGCCTCCAGTGGGACTGACGGGGGTGACGCCAACTAGGGTCGGTCCTTGAGAGAGGGCCTCGGGCTTCACTTCTAAGCGGCTGTGGGGAGAGGTCCACAAATTGGGACCCCCGGAGACCTGTGTCTAGAGAAACCCCACGACTCAGGAGAGGAACCCACCGACCCAACAGGAAAAGCAAGCCGGTCGGCCAGGGGCCAATCTAGTCCCCAGACCTCAGGAAGCGTTGCCCTGAGCCCGGGAAGATCGGGGGATCTTCACCAGCATGACAATCCTCCCCTGCCAGAAGACAGGGCTGGCCAGGTCCAGCTACGAGGCCAGATGACGCGGTAGCCAGGACAGGACAGGACATGGCCTGGTCAGAGAGCCTAGAGGCTGCTCGGCTCTCTGACCACGGCTCTACTTTCCTCTCTGTTCAAAGAGGAAAGTTCACTGTGGAACAAGAACAAAAAGGAAAGGGAGAGGGAGAGGGAGAGGGAGAGGGAGAGGGAGAGGGAGAGGGAGAGGGAGAGGGAGAGAGAGAGGAAAAAAGAAAAAGAAAAACCAGTGTTCTTTCTAACTAAGCATTTTTACATACTCCCATATACTTTTTTTAATAGTTGCAATTATAGCTGTAGTTAATGCAAAGCACTTTAACTAAATGAAAGGTTAATTATACAGACCCTGGCAATTATGACAAGTAAAATAACACAAAATGTCGTGATGAATAATTAATAAGGCCTCTGGCTTGGTTCGGACCAGGGAGGTGGTGGCCTCAGCTCTCTGAATCCTGCTTCTGTTGGGCGTGGGGACAGTCCCCGGGGATGTGTGGAGGCCGGGGACCAGGTGCTCATGATGGGCAGGCCAAGTTGAGCACCTGCTCGCAGCTGACAGGAGGAACTTTAGTTTCACACAGACACTGTGCATGGCGCTGAGTGTGACCCTCGGGCTGCAGGCTGGGCCATCTAGTCCCTGTGAGCCGTGGGGATAGCGGAGGGGCCCCACCCCCCAGCATTACTGTCCTGCCACAGGAGCCATTCATTCAGATGGCCCCAGTCATTTCGTTAAAGTGACTAAAATCTGGGGAGTTGGGCTGTAGCGCAGCGGGTTAAGCGCAGGTGGCGCAAAGCACAAGGACCGGCCTAAGGATCCTGGTTCGAACCCCGGCTCCCCACCTGCAGGGGAGTCACTTCACAGGCGGTGAAGCAGGTCTGCAGGTGTCTTTCTCTCCTCCTGTCTTCCCCTCCTCTCTCCATTTCTCTCTGTCCTACCCAACAACGACAACAATAATAACTACAACAATAAAAAAAAACAAGGACAACAAAAGAGAATAAATAAATTAAATAAATATTTAAAAAAAAGTGACTAAAATCTGGGTGGCAAACAGCTCTGGTGGACAGTGTACTTACTGCTCTGCCATGTCCATGATGCAGGTTCAAGTCTAGCCTCCACTGAACTGAAGTAAGCTTGGATGCTATGGTCTTTTCCAGTCTCTCTTTCTCTCTCCTGCTTCCTACCCCTTTTCCTCTGCTTTTCTACCTACCTGTCTCTATCTTTAAAGTATATCTGTTGGGAGTCGGGTGGTAGCGCAGCGGGTTAAGCGCATGTGGTGCAAAGCACAAGGACCGACATAAGGATCCTGGTTCGAGCCCCCGGCTCCCCACCTGCAGGGGAGTCGCTTCACAGGCGGTGAAGCAGGTCTGCAGGTGTCTATCTTTCTCTCCCCCTCTCTGTATTCCCCTCCTCTCTCCATTTCTCTCTGTCCTAGCCAACAACGATGACATCAATAACAACGATAACTACAATTTCTTCTAGCATTTGCCAATAACTAAAATAATAAAAAACAACAAGGGAAACAAAATGGGAATAAATAAAATAATAAAAAAAAATGAAGACATTTATTTAAAAAAAAAAGTATATCTGTTATGGGGGCCAGGTGGTGGCACACCCCATTAAGCGCACACATATTATTTTTTATTTTTATTTTATTTTTTGCCTCCAGGGTTATTGCAGTACCTACACTACAAACCCACTGCTCCTGGAGGCCATTTTATCCCATTTTGTTGCCCATGTTGATGTCGTTATTGCTATTGTTGCCATTGATGTTGTTGTTGGATAGGACAGAGAGAAATGGAGAGAGGAGAAGTCAGAGATGATAGATAGAGAAAGACACCTGCAGACCTGCTTCACTGCTTGTGAAGCAACTGCCCTGCAGGTGGGGAGCCGGGGGCTCAAACAGGGATCCTTACGCCAGTCCTTGCACTTTGCACCACGTGCACTTAACCCGCTGCGCTACAGCCCAGCACCCAAGCGCACACATATTACCAAGTTCAAGGACTCAGGTTTGAGGCCCAGCTCCCCATCTGCAGGTGGTTTGCTTCACAAGCGGTGAAGCAGGTCTGCAGGTGTCTCTCTTTCTCTCTCCCTTTCTATCTCCCCCTTATCTCTCAACTTCTCTCTGTCCTATCTAATAAAAATTAGAAAGGGGTGAGGGGTAGATAGCATAATGGTTATGCAAAGAGACTCTCATGCCTGAGGCTCCAAGGTCCCAGATTCAATCCCCCACGCCACCATAAATCAGAGCTGAGCAGTGGTCTGGTAAAAGTGTGTGTGTGTGTGTGTGTGTGTGTGTGTGTGTGTGTGTATTTATTAGAAAGGAAAAAAGAAAAAAGAAAAAGGAAGTGATATCCACCATGAGTGGTGGATTTGTAGTGCTGGCACCAACACCAGCAATACTCCTGGTGGCAATTTAAAGTGTGTGTGTGTGTGTGTGTGTGTGTGTGTGTGTGTACACTGCACCAAAGGATGGGGGGCAGGGGTTTTTCCTGGTGCACAATGGTGGAGGAGGGCCTAGGCTAGGGGTGAGTGTTCTGCAGAAAACAGAGATTTTACATATAAACCAACAACTGTATTCACTCTAAACCATTAATAATCACCTCAGTAAAAAAAAAAAAAAAAGATAATAGGTGCAAATTAAGACAACACTAAGATACCACCTCACTCCTGTAAGAATGGCATACATCAAAAAGGACAGCAGCAACAAATGCTGGAGAGGATGTGGGGACAGAGAAACCCTTTTACATTGCTGGTGGGAATGTAAATTGGTACAACCTCTGTGGAGAGCAGTCTGGAAAACTCTCAGAAGGCTAGACATGGACCTTCCATATGATCCAGTAATTCCTCTCCTGGGGTTATACCCCAAGGACTCCATAACACCCAACCAAAAAGAGGTATGTACTCCTATGTTCATAGCAGCACAATTCATAATAGCTAAAACCTGGAAGCAACCCACGTGCCCAACAACAGATGAGTGGCTGAGAAAGCTGTGGTATATATACACAATGGAATACTATGCAGCTATCAAGAACAATGAACCCACCTTCTCTGACCCATCTTGGACAGAGCTAGAAGGAATTATGTTAAGTGAACTAAGTCAGAAAGATAATGAAGACTATGGGATGATCCCACTCATCAACAGAAGTTGAGTAAGAAGATCTGAAAGGGAAACTAAAAGCAGGACCTGATCAAATTGTAAGTAGGGCACCAAAGTAAAAACCCTGTGGTGAGGGGTAGACATGCAGCTTCCTGGGCCAGTGGGGGGTGGGAGTGGGTGGGAGGGATGGGTCACAGTCTTTTGGTGGTGGGAATGGTGTTTATGTACACTCCTAGCAAAATGTAGACATATAAATCAGTAGTTAATTAATATGAGAGGGGGAAAATCAATTGTATGTCTCAAAGTTTTTCAAAACACAAACTGAATCTTTTTAATATATAGGCTGTGTATTTGATATGCAGACTCTCTCAAAAGCCTAGACCAAGTAGATTAGAAGCATCCAATAGCACAGCTATATACAAGATACTGGATACTGTACAGCAAACCATAACAAAAGGACTTTTCAAAGTTAACCCAATTACCAAATAATATGATGATAACATTAACTATCGATTGTCTTTTTGAACCCTAAGACAGCAGGAACCTCACATCTCCACTATAGAGCCCCTACTTCCCCCAGTCCTGGAACCCTTGGATAGGGCCCACTTTCCCATATGCCTCTCCCAATCCATACCAAATAATATTGCATCCGCCAATCACAACCTAACCAACACAACGATTGCCACCTCAACATGCTTCACCTCAGACTGTGTCCAGAGACTTCACGTGTGGAATGACAACCCTTCAGCTTCATTACTCGGGTGAGACCTTTCCTTTTATAGTACACTCTAATTTCATCTCAGGTGGTTCACTTTCTAACAAAGTCCCATAACCTAGATATACACCAGTTTCTGTGAGAGAGAGCTTATGTTCTTATGTATCCATAAACTACTGCAAAATATATACCTGAAAGCAGAAGTACACTAGAGTTTGTAGTGAGTACCTCCCTAACACTTCCTCTCCACTATTCCAAGCTTTGGGCCCATGATTGCTCAACAATTTGTTTGGCCTCGTATGTTAACTCTCTTTTCAATCACCAGGTTCCAGATGCCACCAGGATGCTGGCCAGGCTTCCCTGGATTGAAGATCCCACCAATGTGTCCTGGAGCTCAGCTTCCCCAGAGACACACCCTACTAGGGAAAGAGAGAGGCAGACTGGGAGTATGGACCGACCAGTCAACGCCCATGTTCAGCGGGGAAGCAATTACAGAAGCCAGACCTTCTACCTTCTGCAACCCTCAATGACCCTGGGTCCATGCTCCCAGAGGGCTAGAGAATGGGAAAGCTATCATGGGAGGAGGTGGGTTATGGAGATTGGGTGGTGGGAATTGTGTGGAGTTGTACCCCTCCTACCTTATGGTTTTGTTAATTAATCCTTTCTTA
Organism: Erinaceus europaeus; assembly: GCF_950295315.1. Lineage (NCBI taxonomy): Eukaryota > Metazoa > Chordata > Mammalia > Eulipotyphla > Erinaceidae > Erinaceus > Erinaceus europaeus. The sequence goes on from NC_080167.1 coordinate 63,904,352, forward strand.
AATAAAAAAAAAAAAAAAGATAATAGGGAGTCGGGCGGTAGCACAGCGAGTTAGGCACATGTGGCGCAAAGCTCTAGGACCAGCATAAGGATTCCAGTTCGAGGCCCCGGCTTCCCATCTGCAGGGGAGTTTCTTTACAGGTGGTGAAGCAGGTCTGCAGGTCTCTGTCTTTCTCTCCCCCCTGTCTGTCTTCCCCTCCTCTCTCCATTTTTCTGTCCTATCCAACAACGAATGACAACAACAATAATAACCACAAGGGCAACAAAAGGGGGAAAAATGGCCTCCAGGAGCAGTGGATTCATGGTGCAGGCACTGAGCCCCAGAAATAACCCTGGAGGCAATAATAATAATAATAATAATCAAGTAGCTAAAATCCAAGTAAGCCACAGTGGATGAGTGATCACTGCAGTGGCAGGGCAGGTGGCTCAATGGGCAGAGCACAGGCTCTAGGGCCTGGAAGCCCGGGTTCCAGCCCCTAGAAGCAGCCAGGACCGAGTGGTGCTCTGGCTTCCCTCTCATTCTCATCCTGCCTCATAAAATCCAGAGCTTTTCTAATGTTCATGGAAAGAAGCTGCTTCACCAGCTTGTACTGCTGAGGCGCCTCGCTCAGAGGACCTGGAGAGAGAGCCCCACTGTGCTGGGACTGTGTGTCTGCCACACCACCCCTCCCCCAGGCATGGGGGCTCCCTCTGCAGAGAGGAGGGGGGCATCCGGGAACCTCCTTTCCCAGGCACTTTTCCTGGGGGCCTCTGCAGCTTGGCAGCGAGCTCCACTTTAATTAAACCTGCACAAAAACACATCTTCTGCAGGGACTCGGTTTTCTTTCAGGACGAGTGACACGGGGACAGGGAGCTGGCTCAATGCCAGAGCACCACACGGGCACGTTCAAGGGCCAGGTTCTAGCCCCTGCATCACCACGCACCAGAGCGGGCAGTGCGCTGGTCTCCCTGGCTCAAGAAAACAACAAATCTCATAAAAGAATGTCAGAGAAGAAGGGGAGGAGGGGGAGAGGGAGGAGACATGTGACCCCCTGAGACATCTTTAATCAGTTTGAATACAACATAAAGTGACACTGTGAGACAAGACGCTGTCCGCATAGCAGATGTTATAGCTACAGAAGCTGTTCCAGGGTAGAGGAAACCGCACAGCGGTTCTGTAAAAAAAAGACTCTCCTGGGAGTCGGGCGGCAGCGCAGCGGGTTAAGCGCACGTGGCGCCAAACGCAAGGGCCTGCTCAAGGATCTCGGTTCGAGCCCCCGGCTCCCCACCTGTAGGGGCATCATCACTTCACAGGCGGTGAAGCAGGTCTGCAGGTATCTGTCTTTCTCTCCCCCTCTGTCTTCCCCTCTCTCCATGTCTCTCTGTCCTACCCAACAACGACATCAATAACAACAACAATAACAATAAAACAAGGGCAACAAAAGGTAATAAATACATAAATAAATAAATATTAAAAAAAAAAGACTCTCCTGCCTGAGGCTCTGAGATCCCAAGTTCAATCCCGAGCAACACCAACAGTCAGAGATGAACAGTGCTTTGATCTCTGTGTATCTTTCTCTATCTCTTTCATTAAAAATAAATAAATAGCACGTGACGTGAAGTGCAAGGACCGACGTAAGGAGCCCCCGGCTCCCCACCTGCAGGGGATCACTTCACAGGCAGTGAAGCAGGTCTGCAGGTGTCTATCTTTCTCTTCCCCTCTGTCTTCCCCTCCTCTCTCCACTTCTTTCTGTCCTATCTAGCAGTGACAACAATAGTAACTACAACAACAATAAAAAAATTTTTTTAAAGTTAACCATTCTTTTTTTTTTGTAATTTTATTTATTTATCTTCCTTTTTGTTGCCCTTGTTGTCTTTTTATTGTTGTTATAGTTGATTTCGTCGTCGTTGGATAGGACAGAGAGAAATGGAGAGAGGAGGGGAAGACAGAGAGGAGGAGAGAAAGACACCTGCAGACCTGCTTCACCGCCTGTGAAGCGACTCTCCTGCAGGTGGGGAGCCGGGGGCTCGAACCGGGATCCTCATGCCGGTCCTTGTGCTTAGCACCACCTGTGCTTAACCCGCTGCGCTACCGCCCGGCTCCCAACAATAAAAATTTTTTTAAAAAGGGCGGGAGTCGGGCAGTAGCGCAGCGGGTTAAGTACAGGTGGCGCCAAGTGCAAGGACCCGTATAAGGATCCCCGTTCGAGCCCCCGGCTCCCCACCTGCAGGAGAGTCGCTTCACAGGCGGTGAAGCAGGTCTGCAGGTGTCTTTATCTCCCGCTCTGTCTTCCCCTCCTCTCTCCATTTCTCTCTGTCCTATCCAACGGCGACGACATCAAGAACAACAATAATAACCACAACAATAAAAAAAAAAAAACAATGGCAACAAAAGGGAAAATAAATAAATATAAAAAATTAAAAAATAAAAATAAATAAGGGGCTGGACGGTAGCATACCGGGTTAAGCACACATAGTATGAAGCACAAGGACCTGTGCAAGGATCCCAGTTTGAGCCCCCAGCTCCCAACCTGCAGGGGGATCACTTCACAAGTGGTGAAGCAGGTCTGCAGGTATCTTTCTCTTCCCTCTGTCTTTCCCTCCTTTCCTAATTTCTCTGTCCTAACCAACAACAACAAAAACAAACAAACAAAAAGACGAAAAGATGCCCTCCAGGGGCAGTGGATTCATGGTGCACGCACTGAATCCCAGCAATAACCCTGGAGGCAAAAAATATATACAAATAAATAAATAAATAAGATAGCACTGCCTAAAGAGGATCTTCAGTGGGCTCGGGAGATCCTAAGAACTGCCAGAACCACAGGAGACCCTGGAGATGCCCTCCACCTTCAGGGAGGCTGAGCAGACTCTGAGGGGGCAGGCAGCTCAGGGCTGTGGGTCAGATGCCAGAAAGTTATCTTGGCCCTGAGCACACACGAGGTCATGGCTGAGAGTTCGCACCCCGGCCAGCCCCTTCTTGTTCATTCTGGAAGACATCATAGCACCGCTCCTGTGACATCACAGAGCTCCTGTGACATGCCAGGCCTCAAACCCCAGGGCCTCACCCACGGTGAGTCCTATGTCCCAGCAGGAGAGCCACCTCCCAGCTCCAGGGCAAGCATTTCAGCAAAACTGAAGCACCGTTTCCACTTTCAAACTCAACCGAGCACGCAATTTCCATTAAGCACATCACCAATATTCGGAGCCATTATTCCAGTGGTGGTTTGAAAGCTTTAGAAGCTGCTGGGTGTGATCAGAGTTGCTCCCAACTCTGGAGTGGGAGAGAAGCGAGCACAGGCCAGGCAAGCTCCCGGTTTAATTGCAGGGCTGGGGTCACGGGAGGAGCCACAAGGCCAGGCCAGGTCACAGAGGCATGCCCCCTTTCTCCCCATGGCTGATGGCACACTCCAGTCCGGACTAGCCGGTGGAGGAGGAGAGGGTCCTGAGGAGTGTCCGCCCACACCCCCAGGGGGCCACACCCAGCCACCAAGTCTGTGACCTGTGACCCCGCCAAGGGCTGGGAGCCAGGAGCTGCCCAGCAAGGGCGTGGCCCGGGAGCTGTAGACAAAGGTCCAGTGGTGTCTCTTCCCTTGTCCCCAGGGCTCAAAAGGGTGGCATTAAGGGGTGCTACTTCCAATGCAGGCTGTTACTGACACGCAGCAGAAACCCCACAGCCCAGGACTCCCTGAGCCCTGCCTCTTCTCTCAGCCACGAACCCAGATCCTCTGGTCACTGAGGGGCCTGGCAGAAGGCCACACTGTGCCCAGGGTGGGGAGGCCAGCACTGCTGCAAACACACAGAGAGGGCAGCACGCACAGCACAGTCACGGGGCACTCAGCCTGGATGCCCACAGCCACGCAGCCAGCCCAGGTTCCAGGCTCTGGCACCCTCTTCAGAATGCCCACTTCCAAAGGCCCAGGTGGCCCTGGCCACACATGGCACCCAGCGGGGAGTCAGTGGCCCCCAGGGCAAATGCCTGAGCCAGGTCCAGCAGGACACAGCAGCACCAACAAGAGAGCCCACCCGGAGGACACAGCTGCCCAGGTTCACACCACAATGGGGGAGGGAGGATCAGACAGAAAGGCCACACCACACCTGGCCTCTCTGTCTCTTTCTGGGGAAAAAAAAAAAAGTTGGAGCAGTAAGACCCTAGAGATAACTAAAAAAATAAGAGAGTAAAAAAAAAAAAAAAAAGGGGGTCGGGCGGTGGCGCAGCGGGTTAAGCTTATGTGGCGCAAAGCGCAGGGACCGTCGTAAGGATCCCGGTTCGAGTCCCCAGCTCCCCACCTACAGGGGAGTCGCTTCACAGGCAGTGAAGCAGGTCTGCAGGTGTCTATCTTTCTCTCCCCTTCTCTGTCTTCCCCTCCTCTCTCCATTTCTCTCTGTCCTATCCAACAATGAATTGCGTCAACAAGGGCAATAATAATAGCCACAACGAAGCTACAACAAGGGCAACAAAAGGGGAAAAAAATGGCCTCCAGGAGCGGTGGATTCATGGTGCAGGCACCGAGCCCAGCAATAACCCTGGAGGAGGAAAAAAAAAAAAAAAAATTCAGCAAGCAGGCCAAAGGTGCAAAGCAGGTTCCTAAACCCAAGGCTGGTCTACACCAGGACCGTCTATACCAGGCATCCACCAGCCAGCCCAGAGCAGGGGTGAGAGGCCGCACACCTGAGGACAGTCCCCGTGACCTCAGCTGGTGCGCAGGAGGAGGCTAATTCAGGAGTGGAATGCGGTGTATGTGGCTCCACCCACACCCACTCCTGCCCCCTCCAGTAGAGACAGCCCAGGGCGGAGCACATGCCCTTGTCACCCCGTCACCCCGCCACCCCGCCACCCCGCCACCCGGCACAGGACAGGCTGGCAGCCAGAGTCAGCCCCCCAGTCTAGCCACAGGCCAGCATGGCAGAGGCACACCCACCCCCCCGGCTCCACGCCCACCCAGGCCGGCATCCTGCAGCCAACAGGCACAGGCACAGCCCCAGCCGTTGGCCATACCAGGCAGCCCAGGCCATGTGCCTCCCCAATCCCAGCCACTGAGCGCCAGGGGGGCGCACACTCCTCTCCCCAGTGTACGAAGGTGTGTGCACATTCACCAGAGGGGGGTGTGTGTGAGAGAAAGAGACCAGAGCACACACTAGTCTCTCTCAGCTCTGCCGCTGAGCTGGCTGCCTGGCCCTTGCCCAGTTTCTAAAGGCCTCTGCCGGGTTTGCTATATTAAACCTCACACAAGCTTTACATCAGGGGAAACAGGCTCAGGAGATGGTTCACTGGTGCAGAACATGCTAAGACCATGAGTCCAAGGCCCAGAACCATAGGTCCTAAGAACAGGCATTAGGAAGGAAACATGTAGTTTTTTACCTTTGTTGATATATTTTTTTTCTGCCTCTAGGGTGCTGAGGCTTGGTGCCTGCACCATGAATCCACTGCACCTGGAGGCTATTTTTTTCCCTTTTGTTGCCCTTGTTGTTTTATTGTTGTGGTGGTTATTGTTATTGCTGTTATTGTTGTTGGATAGGACAGAGAGAAATGGAGAGAGGAGGGGAAGACAGAGGGGGGAGAGAAAGATAGGATTATCTCCTGTCTTTCTCCTATTATTGCCTCCAGGATTATCACTGGGGCTCAGTGCCTGTACTACAAATCCACAGCTTCTGGTTGGCCGTTTTTTCCTTTTTTGTTTTTTAATTAGATAGGACGAAGAGAAATTAAGAGAGGAGAGGGGGACAAAGAGGGAGAGAAAGATAGACACCTGCAGACCTGCTTCACTGCTCATGAAGCAGCCCCACTGCAAGAGGAGAGCTGGGGCTCAAACCCAGATCCTGGTACAGGTTCTTACGCATAATACTATGTGCAACTGAGGCTTCCGTCAATGTGGTGGGAGCTGGGCCTGAGCCTGCGCCATGCACATGACAAAGCAGTGCACTAAAGGAGCTATTTTGCCCACCCTGCTGTTGATCTTAACACTTGGTTATAACACAACACATTAATTCATCCAACTGGGCCAAGCGGCCAGAGAAGCCCCAAGTGCCTAAGTCAGGACTACGGCGCTTTCTGTGGGAAAAGGGTACTTTGAGATGGACATTCAGCTCGTTAAGCCTGCTGGGGGTACACACAGAGCTCAGCAAGTTTCAACATTTTTTTTCTTCCAAGGCTCACACAGACCAGCTAGCTGAGAACTTCCACAGCAGGAATATGCCTATCCCTTGGGTTGAAAGTCTCTGCACTAATGCCCACGGTAGGGGAGGGGGTTACGCAGCAGCCCGGGAGTTGGCACAGTGGACATGGTGTTGGGCTCTCTTCACATCAAGTCCTGAGTTCAGTCCCTGGCTCGCTTGCCCCGGAGCGATCCTTTCATAAACAAAGGCTTAATGTGAATGGCACTCGTTTTTTCCACAAGCAGACGTGAGTGTGAGGGACAGTGATGAAGGAGGACGGGGAGAAGCCAAGAATATTCTGCGGCAACGTGATCTTTTCTGCCCTAATATCAGAGCACTGCTCGGCTCTGGGCTCTGGGTTACGGCGGCGCTAGGGACTGAACCTGGGGGCTCAGGCTCGCTCAGCCTTGAAAGTCCTTCTGCACAGCCATTATGCTGTCTCTCTAGTCCTGCGATGGGATACTTTGATTACAAGCGAGGCACCGGTGCCTTAAGAGGTGGGACGGTGGGTCAAGCACTAGACCTGTGCTTGACCCACCTGTGTGAATGAGGCTCCAGGTTCGATCCCCCATATATGCCACGTATGCCAGAGTAGTTCGGTTCTCTCTCTCCCTCACGTTAGTACAGAAACAGACCTAGTCTGTAAGGCAAGGCACTGAGATGTTAACGCCTATGCAACATCATTCTTATTCATTTTCAGGTAAGTGAGTGAACTCGTTAGAAAAAGGAGAAAATTAAGTAAATGTAAAATAAGTACTTGGGGGCCCAGCGGTGGTGCACTTGGCTAAATATGTGTATCACCATGAGAAAGGACCCCAGGTTTGAGCTCCGGCTTCCTCACTTGTAGGAAGGACACTTCATGAGCGGTGAAGCATGTCTACAGGCGTCTACCTCTCTCCCTCTCTCTTTCTTTTTATTTATTTATTTTCCCTTTTGTTGCCCTTGTTTTTTTTATTGTTGTTGTAGTTATTATTGTTGTAATCATTGATGTCGTCATTGTTAGATAGGACAGAGAGAAATGGAGAGAGGAGAGGAAGATGGAGGGGAGAGAAAGACAGACGCCTGCAGACCTGCTTCACCGTCTGTGAAGCGACTCCCCTGCAGGTGGGGAGCTGGGGGCTCGAACCGGGATCCTTATACCAGTCCTTGTGCTTCACACCACCTGCGCTTAACCCTCTGCGCTACTGCCCAACTCCCATGCCCTTCCCTCTCAGTTTCTCTCTGTCCTGTCAACTAAAAATAAAAGTAGGGAGTCTGGCAGTAGCACAGCGGGTCAAGTGCACATGGCGCAAAGCACAAGGACCTGACTAACGATCCCGGTTCAAGCCTCCAGCTCTCCACCTACAGGGGAGTCGCTTCACAGGCAGTGAAGCAGGTCTGCAGGTGTCTGTCTTTCACTCCCCCTCTCTGTCTTCCCCTCCTCTCTCCATTTCTCTCTGTCCTATCCAACAATGACGACAACAATAACAACAACAATAATAACTACAACAATAAAACAAGGGCAACAAAAGGGAAGAAATAAATATTAAAAAAAAAAACAAGGGCAACAAAATGAAATAAATAAATATTTAAAAAATAAAACAAAAAAATAAAAGTAGAGGGAGTCTGGCAGTAGCGCAGTGGGTTAAGTGCAGGTTGCGTGAAACACAAGGGCTGACTTAAGGATCCCGGTTCGAGCCCCCGGCTCCCCACCTGCAGGGGAGTCGCTTCACAGGCGGTGAAGCAGGTCTGCAGGAGTCTGTCTTTCTCTCCCCCTCTCTGTCTTCCCCTCCTCTCTCCATTTCTCTCTGTCCTATCTAACAACAACGACATCAATTACTACAACAACAATAAAACAAGGACAACAAAAGGGAAAATAAATATTAAAAATTTAAAAATAAATAAATAAAGTAAAAAAAAAGGGGGGCAGGTGTTAGCACTCCTGGGTGAGTGGTGAGTGCACATGTTACAATGTACAAGGACCCAGACTCTAGCCACCCCCCCACCCAACCCCCCCCCCCGTCCCCAAACGTCGCAAGTGGTGAAGCAGTGCTGCAGGTGTCTCTCTCCCTCTCTACCTCCCCCTCCGCTCTCAATTTCTGGCTGTCTCTATCCAATAAATAAATAAAGATAATAAGGAAAAAATGGCTGCCGAGAGCCGTGAATTTATAGTACCAGCACCGAGCCCCAGGTGGCAGTAAAAAAAGAAAGAAAGAAAGAAAGAAAGAAAGAAAGAAAGAAAGAAAGAAAGAAAGAAAGGAAGAAAGAAAGGAAGAAAGAAAGAAAAGTTCTTTGAAGGAGAACCAGTTTTCCTTTCCCCCACTTCCAAGGGTTCTCCTGTCTAGAGTTCTGCCCCCTTACACAAATGCCACAAATTCAGAGAGGGGACTCTGAACTCAGACACAGCAGCAGCGCTTTTCAGATTCCCACTGAATAACTCGCTCACACGCTGGAGTGCTAGGGAATGGAGGTGACTTATTTTTAGTCTAAGCCAAATGCCCAGTTCACGGGCCAGATGAGCCTGTTTATCTAAATGCAGGAGAGCTCCTGGCAGGAGGGGAAGCTGTCCCGGGAGTGGGGGACCAGGCTCACCCCCGATTGGGGCAGATGGCACCCCCACCGCCATGCCTGCAGCACCGTTGTAGGCACTGCCCAAGTCCTGTCCACACCAACTGCCTAATTAGGAAGTCTTTGCAGCCAGCTCAGGCAGAGCCAGGGAGGGGAGGGCGGTCCTGCTCCAGGCCCTCAGGAGAGCAGCACCCAGCCCAGTGCCCTTTCTCTCGGGGGCCACAAAGCAGCGAGGAGACACTGGGGTCAGCCCCAGAGCACACCCAGCCCCACGTGGCCTCCTAAAGGACAGCATGGGCATGGCACCAGGGATGCTGGGCACAGCGGGTCACACCATGGCTGAGCTGAGCCTGCACCCCATCCCCATCCTCTCCCTCCAGGCCCAGCAGCTCACACCTCTGAGCACGGGCATGTGGGCAGTGAGGCCCACCAGGACCCATGGAAGGAGCCCACCACACGCCCTGAGTCGCTCCGTGGTGTCAGTGAGGACACAACTGGGCACAGGCCACATGGAAGAGACAAGTGGCATGAGGCCGCACTGTCCCCACCCTGCACAGGAGGCACCGACAATGAGGGCCTGCCCCCCAGACGCCATCTCCACAACCCCACAGCACACACCAGAGTTCACAATGGCGGCCCTAGAACACCACCCTCACCCCCCAGCCCCCGCCCACCTTCCCAGCCACCCGGCACAATTCCAGGAGTCGCAGCATCTGTTCCCCGGTGTGCACAGGCATGGGGCCTCGGCGTGCAGCATGTGGGCACGGGCACACGCACACGCCCACTCACACTGTCAACCACTCGCTCAGGTCTGTGAAAGGGGGTCCACCCACAGCTGGACCTTCCAGAACTGCTGTTGTCCTGGGGTCTGAGACCCAGCCCCCTCCACGCATGCCCCCTCATGCTCACTGACAGGATGCGCCATCGTCCCACCGTCACTACATCACAGGGCTCCAGGGCAGCCAGGCTTCCAGGAATCCCATCATGAACGTGTGCCAACACGCCCCACGTGTGCTCAGGAGCTGGGGCGAAGCAGAGCTCCGGCACCCAGCAGGGTAGCTGCCCTCCCTCCCTGGCTTCACCCCAGTACCCTCATGCGAATGAGATGATTCTCCAACAGCCCCTCCCGAGAGGACCTGCCCTCAGTACCGATGGCCTGCTGTGCCCCCAGGACGCGTGCCTCCCCACCTCCTGGCCATGCAGGGCTCAGGGCCAGCTCTGTTGTTCACAGACCAGCTGTGAGGCTCTCACAGAAAGGTGGAGGCTGCACCCAGGCAGCTCAAGACCTCAAAGACACTCAGCCTCACTCGCAGGACTAAGCGGGAGGCATCCGACTCCTCCAGACACCTGCAAGTCACACACACGAGGCTCGGCTGTCATCCCCTTCCCAAGCAAAGCTTGGGGGGCAGGCACGCCCTTGGGGTGCTGGCTGGAGCTGTTCCACAGACACCCACAAAAGACAGCCAAGAGCCTGCCACCGACAGCAAACTAGATTCAAGGCCTGTGCCCGCACTCTGGGACTGGGGACCACTGGGTCTGTGGGCGGTGACTTGTCATGAGCCCTGAACTAGTTCACAGCACAGATGGGGGGACCCAGCCAGGGACCCCTCTGCCTCTCCTCCTCCCTACAGCCAGTGGGAGCTGCTCCAGGACCAGACACCCAGGCTATCAGCATCTGGGACCTCAGGACCACCTTCCTCTGCCTTGTGAGAGGGGTGCCATGCGCTGCCCTCAGCCTGCCTGGTGTCACCCCAGGGTTTGCTGCAGGAGTTGCTTGGAACCCCACACCAGCTGCCATCCCATGTCAGAGCACCGTAAACCCCCCATACACACACACCTGCTCCTCCTCTCCTGCAAATGCCGCCCAGCCCCTCCCCTCGTGGTCACTAAGGGTCCCCCACTCATGTCCCCCCAGCAGGTCTTGGTCACCCCCTGGAGGCTGATGTCCCCAGAGGTTTCCGGGCAGACACAGAGCTCTTGCCCCACACGGAGACCCCAATACAGAGCCTGTTACTGCCCATGAACGTAGGGGGATGTGGGAGGGATGTGATGGGGACAGCTTCCGTGACATGCCTGCCATCCAGTTAGGTTTGCGCCAGATCAGGGAGAGAGGGCAGTGAAGTGACACCCACCCTACACGGAGCCTCTCTGGCCACCAGCCGGTGCCCTCGGACGCCACCTCCGCCTGGGTGTGGACGGTAGGCCAGACTCTCGGGGAAGCCCTGCCCCAAGCCCTAGAGACGCGTTGGAGCGCTCAGCTGGGGTAGGCGCTCCGTGCAGGACCCCCAGTCCAGGCTGGTCAGTCCACATCCCGGCAAGTCCACCGGGCTCTGCATTCCCAAGAGACCGTGCAGCATGAGGGCCCCTGGCGGCTGACGAGGGAGAGGAGGCCTGACACCTCTGGGGAAGGAAGCCCCCAGGATCCTCAGGCAGAGGAACCCAATGCAAAGATTCCCACTCCAACTCCCCTGAGGTGTGACTGACAGAGGAGACTTTTCAAGACTTAGTTTACAGACAGGGGAGACAGCATAGTGGTTATGCAAGAGACCTCCATTCCTGAGGCTCCTGGCAGCCTTTTTTTTTTTTTTTTTTTTGCAATTTTATTGGCTAGGGCAGAGAGAAATTGAGAGAGGAAGGGGAGATAGAAAGACAGACACCTAGGGAGTCGGGCGGTAGCGCAGCAGGTTAAGCACAGCAGGTTAAGCGCAGGTGGCGCAAGGACCGACAAGGATCCCGGTTCGAGCCCCCAGTTCCCCACCTACAGGGAAGCTGCTTCAAAAGCCGTGAGGGCAACAAAAGGGAAAAAACAGACTCCAGGCACCGAGCCCCAGCAATAACCCTGAAGAGAAAATAAATAAGAACGAAAGAAAGAAATGAAGCTTTAAGACCAGGGGTGGGGAAAGTCCAGCCTACCAGAGATCTTCTCACAGCAACGTTAAGTGCTGATTTTTGAGTGGATCATTTTATATATCCCACAAATGATACCCACAAATGGTTCTTGGCAGAACACAAGGTTCCCCACCTCTGTGAAACAACAGAACCAGCGGGGGCCAGACAGTGGTGCACCCAAGTTAAGAGCACATATTACCAAGCACAAGGACCAGGGTTCAAGCCCTCACTCCCCACCTGAAGGGAGTCTGTTTCACGAGTGGTGAAGCAGGTCTGCAGGTGTCCATCTTTCTCTCCCTCTCTCCACCTCCCCATCCTCTCTCAATTTCAATTTCTCTGTTCTATCTATAAAAAAAAATTGGAGGGAGCTGAGCGGTGGCACAGACAGTGAAGCAGGTCTGCAGGTGTCTGTCTTTCCCCCCCTCTGTCTTCCCCTCCTCTCTCCATTTCTCTCTGTCCTATCCAACAACGACAGCAATAACAACAACGATGATCAACAACAAGGGCAACAAAAGGGGAAAAAAATAAAAATAATTTTTAAAAAAAATGGATTTGTAGGGAGTCGGGCTGTAGCGCAGCGGGTTAAGCGCAGGTGGCGCAAAGCACAAGCACCGGCATAAGGATCCCGGTTCAAGCCCCGATTCCCCACCTGCAGGGGAGTCGCTTCACAAGCGGTGAAGCAGGTCTGCAGGTGTCTATCTTTCTCTCCCCCTCTCTGTCTTCCCCTCCTCTCTCCATTTCTCTCTGTCATATCCAACAACAACAACAGCAATGGTAACTACAACAATAAAACAACAAGGGCAACAAAAGGGAATAAATAAATAAAATTTTAAAAAAAATGGATTTGTAGTGCTGGCACTGAGCTCCAGCAATAACACTAGTGGCAATAGAGAAATAAATAAAACCAAACAAAATAAAGTCAGAGCCAGCTGAGACACGGGGCTGACGCAGGCACACCCAGGATCAGCATCTGAGGGGCCAGGCGCTGGTCACAGGAAGGAGCCGTAGTGCAGACAGTGTCCGTGTGAGCCTCCAGCCCGTCCCCAGACCCACTCTGTTATGAAGGTAAATGGAGAGAGAACTCACAAGGCAGCATAATGAATGACTCAGTCACAGAAAACCCGATTACTATGATCCACTAAGAGCCAAACGGTTTCTTCCATTAAGGTTAGGTGGTTATGGAAATGAGCAGCAGCTGGACATTTAAAACACTTGAACTCGTGGCCCCGGGGTGGCAGAGTGGCAGAGTGCAGGACTTGCACCTGTGAGGGACCAAGCTCCAACGTGGCGTGGGAGGATGGAAGCTCTGCTCTGGTTGATTCAATCTCCCTCTCCCTCCCTCTCTCTCTCATTAAGATGTAAATCTTGGGCAGGGGGTAGATAGCATAATGGTTATGCAAAGAGACTCTCAAGCTTGAGGCTCCGAAGTCCCAGGTTCAATCCCCTGCAACACCATAAACCAAAGTTGAGCAGTGCTCTGGTTAAAAAAAAAAAAAAAAAGACATGAATCTTTAAGGTGGGGAAAGATAGCATAATGGTTCTGTCTTTTTAGACTCTCTTGCCTAAGGATCTGAGGTCCCAGGTTCAGTCCCACCAACAGTCAGAGCTGAGCAGTCTCTCCTTTCTCTTTTTCTTTCTGTATCTCTCAGTAAAGTGAAATAAAATACATTTTGAAAGAGGAAATGAATTTTTACAAGTGGAATAGAAAAGAATCTTTAAAACCGTGTGCTAGGCAGAGGCACACCTGGCTGAATGCACATGCTACCATGCACAAGGACCCAGGTTCCAGCTCCCATCCCCACCTGCAGGGGCGGGGGGGGAGCTTCACAAGCAGTGACGCAGATCTGCAGGTGTGTGTGTCTCTCTCTCCTCTTCTATCTCCTCTCTTCTGTCAATGTCTCTCTGTCTTGTCAAACAAAACAGGAAAAAGAAAAGGCCTCTGGGTGGTCCAGGAGGTGGCGCAGTGGATAAAGTGTTGGACTCTCAAGTATAAGGTCCTGAGTTCGATCCCTGGCAGCACATGTACCAGAGTGATGTCTGGCTCTTTCTCCTATCCCTCTCATTAATAAATAAATAAATATTTTTTAAAAAGGCCTCTGGGAGCATTGAATTTGTAGTATAGACTGAGCCCCAGTAATGACTCTAGTGACAATAAATTTTTTTTAAAAAAATACAATCATTAAAAAGTAAAATACTGGGGGTTGGGCGGTGGTGCAGTGGGTTAAGCGCATGTGGTGCAAAACACAGGGACCAGCGTAAGGATCCCGCTTCAAGCCCCCGGCTCCCCACCTGTGGGGGAGTCGCTTCACAGGCGGTGAAGCAGGTCTGCAGGTGTCTGTCTTTCTCTCCCCCTCTCTGTCTTCCCCTCCTGTCTCCATTTCTCTCTGTCCTATCCAACAATGACATCAACAATGGCAATAATAATAACCACAATGAGGCTACAACAAGGGCAACAAAAAGGGGGAAAAAATGGCCTCCAGGAGCAGTGGATTCATGGTGCAGGCACCGAGCCCCAGCAATAACCCTGGAGGAAAAAAAAAAAAAAAGTAAAATACTGAACTGCGCAAGGGCCTTGCTTCCTTTGTGCTGGTGGCCACGTCCTGAAGGTGGCTGACTGGCAGGTCCAGGGAGCCTGAAGCTCACAAGCTCCAAGCTCCAGACACAGTGCGGCCCACCCCTGTGTGAGCTGGGTGCATGATCGCCAGCACGTGGGGAAGAACTCACCTCTCATAGGGGAGTCCAGCACCAAAACAAAGCCAAGGCCCTCTCTGTCCTGCAGTCAACATTCAAAGGGGCTTGCTGCCGGGAGAAGATATGGTACAGAAGTGACTGTCGCTGTGGACGCATAGGTGGGAGGTGGGTAGACAGGAATGTTGGGGGTAGTGGAGGGATAAACCCAGGAATGGGAGACAGTATCCCAGGAGGACATGGCATATAAAGATTATACCCTTTTTTTTTTCTTTGTTTTATTAGATAGGACAGAGAGAAACAGAGGAGGGGTAGATAGGAGACTGAAAGAGAGACACCTTCAGACCTCATGAAGCATCCCGCTACAGGTGGAGAGCGGGGCTCGAACCTGGGTCCTTGTGCATGGCAGTAAGTGTGCTTAGCAGGGTGCACCACCACCCGGCCCCCTGTACCTATTTAATTTGCCTGAAAGACTCCACCATTCCCAATGGCCATTTCTTTTATGCCTCTAGATCAGGGTGGGGGCATGTCCAGCCCAAAATCATTTGGTGGAGCCCTGCCAAGGCAACACAGGCAGGACTTAAAAGTCAACATATCTAGAAGCTAGCTTTTCTCATAGCAACATTAAGTGCTTTTTTCTTTCTTTCTTTCTTTCTTTCTTTCTTTTTTTAAGAGGCAGAGAGAATGAAAGAGACCATAGCACAAAGCTTTCTTCAATGCAGTGGTTGAGCCTGGTTCAAGTATCCAATGGCCCTTGGCAGAAAAAAAGGCTGCCCATCCCTGCTCTAGAAAAAGAATGAAAGACTGAGAAACAGAGAGACAGTGAGGAGAGAGACCAGCAACACTGCTCCACTACCGTTATTTTGTTTTTCATGACCAGAGCACTGTTCAGCTTTGGCTTATGGTGGTGGTCTCTGGTCTCTAGGATCTCTGGTGTGCTTCAGGCATGAGTCTGTCGCTACAGCTGATACTATCTCCCAGCCCTAACCCATTTAAAACATGGTCAGCCCTGCCAGCTAACGTTTACCTGGTTAACATTTGTTTGCAAGAGGCACGGAAGACACACCATGTCCCTACGCAATTCTGCAATCACTATTTTCACAATTGTGAGTAATGCTCAGTAGCTTCCTTCCAAGGATCTAAAATAACAGCAGAACAAAAGAAAACCAATTCTGGCACCTCCTTAAGCAGATTATAGTTATGAAAATAAAGAATCTTGAGACCACAGGCTCCTAACATCTCCTGCATAGAATTTACGCCAGTTAATGGCTGGCAATTAAGTTAATTGTTACATCAGGTAGAAAATACATATTGCTTAAGATCTTTGAAAGCAAATACATAAAAAAAAAAAAAGTAGAGAGAGAGAGAGAGAAATTAGGCTGGGCGACAGTGCATCTGGTTGAGCACACATACATGTACAAGGACCAGGGTTCCAGATCCCACTCCCCACCTGTAGGAGGCGCTTCCCAAGCAGTGGAGCAGGTCTGTGAGCGTCTTTCTTTCCCTCTCTGTCTACCCTTACCCTCTCAATTTCTCTCTGACCTACCAAATAAAAAAAAGCAAAACAAGAAGTAAAAAATGGCCACTGGGAGTGGTTGGTGGCTTTGCAGTGCTGGCACTGAGCCCCAGCAAAATAACCCTGGTGGCAATTAAAAATAAGTAAATAATTCATTCCTGAGGTTCCAGGCTCCCAGGTTCAATCCCCACCACCACCATAAGCCAAAGCTGAGCAGTACTTCTCTCTGTAGCTCTCTCATTAAAATGAAATAAAACGAAGTGCAAGGACCGGCCTGAGGATCCCGATTCAAGACCACAGCTCCCCACCTGCAGGGGGGGTAGAGGTTGCTTCACAAGCGGTGAAGCAGGTCTGCAGGTGTCTATCTTTCTCTCCCCTCACTGTCTTCCCCTCCTCTCTCCATTTTTCTCTGTCCTATCTAAAAACAGCAGCAGCAGCAACGACAACACCAATGATGGGGAAAAGATGGCTGCCAGGAGCAGTGGATTCGTGGCGCAGGCACTGAGCCCCAGCAATAACACTGGAGGCAAAAAAATAAATAAATAAATAAATAAATAAATAAATAAGAAATAAAAAAGGAAGCAAATCTGGAAAACACCGGAAGCCAGGCACTGTTTCTCTTATCTGAGAGAGAAGCGGAAAAAAGGAAAGACACCTGGAAGTTGTAATAGGTGCCTCCATTGCTCCGATAGCTTCTTCCAAATGGGATGACGGACAAACTACCAGCCCTATGCCAGCTGGGGGCCACTGCTCCTACAGTCCCCTCGCCCTCGCCACCCCTCACCGCACGGACCCCAAGACCTCAAGCACCCTCTTTCTTGTATTTGTACTCACTCAGATGAGAGTTAGAACCTTCCAGTAAGGTCATTTATGACAGTTTACATTTCTGCTTTCATTTCCACAGACCCTACAGAATCTGCTCTGTGGAGAACTGTCTCTAATAGCTCCACAGAGAAATGAACTTCAGTTTGGAGAGAAACAGGAAAGTGGAACAAAGCAAAGATGCAAACTAGATGCTGGCAGCTCAGGAGGTGGTTCGGTGGATGAAGTGTTGAGATCTCAAGCACGAGGTCCTGAGTTGAATCCCTGGCATCCCCTGGGTCAAAGTAAGGCTCTGGTCCTTGCCTTCTCATCTCCCTCATCTCTCAAAAGTAAATGATCTTTAAAAAGAGGAAAAAAAAAAAAAAAAAGGCGGGGGTAGATAGCATAATGGTTATGCAAAGAGGATCTCATGCCTGAGGCTCCGAAGTCCCAGGTTCAATCCCCCCACCACAAGCCAGAGCTGAGCAGTGCTCTGGTGTTTCTCTCTCTCTCACACACACACACACACTCTCTCTCTCTCTATCTCTCTGTCTATCTATCTCTCAAAAATAAAATAAATATTTTTAAAATATTTATTTATTTATTCCTTTTTGCTACCCTAGTTTTTTTATTGCTGTAGTTATTATTTACTGATGTCATTGTTGTTGGATAGGACAGAGAGAAATGGAGAGAGGAGGGAAAGACAGAGAGGGGGAGAGAAAGACAGATACCTGCAGACCTGCTTCACTGCCTGTGAAGCGACTCCCCTGCAGGTGGGGAGTCGGGGGCTCGAACCGGAATCCTTACGCCGGTCCTTGCGCTTTGCGCCACCTGTGCTTAACCCACTGCGCTACCACCTGACTCCCTAAAATAAATATTTTTTAAAAAATTTTTTAAAAAGGCATCCAGGAGATGGTGTAGTAGATAAGGCACAGAACTCTCAAGCATGAGGTCCTGAGTGCAATCCCCAGCAGCACATGTACCAGAGTGATGTCTGATTCTTTCTCTCTCCTCTCTTTCTCATGAATAAATTCTTTAAAAAAAAAAAAAAAAAAAAGGTCGGTTCGAACCCCAGCTCCCCACCTGCAGGGGAGTCGCTTCACAGGCAGTGAAGCAGGTCTGCAGGTGTCTATCTTTCTCTCCTCCTCTCTGTCTTCCCCTCCTCTCTCCATTTCTCTCTGTCATATCCAACAACAACAACAGCAATGGTAACTACAACAATAAAACAACAAGGGCAACAAAAGGGAATAAATAAATAAAATAAATATTAAAAAAAAAAGGTAAAAATAGACATTCATGGTTCTCCTGGAAGCTCAGTCAGGACACACAAGGCTCAAAGAGAATCTGCCAGGGACACCAGGCCAGGACCACAGACCACGGATGCTGAGACAGGACCCCATCGGGTCACAGACCGCAGACACCCAGGCAGGACTGCGGAACAGCCATGTGCTCTGAGACAGAGGCGCCACGATGGCCTCTCACACAGCTCTGTGTCTTTAGAGACCAGCACCCCTGTCTGTGCCTACACCACTGGGCTTCTCAGGGCTGCCAAAAGCTCACAGAACAAACAGAAACCATCAACTCTTTTGCTGTGTGTCTGGGCAAACCCACTGGTGACACCCAAGACGGGAAGGGACAGGAGGCCTAAGTGGGGCGCCTGCATCCAGAGCCACAGTGGCCAGAAACAGGTCCCAGGCCTCCAGGCCTCCAGGCCCCCAGCCCTGGACAAGTGCTGGTGAGCGAAGCCACATCAGATGGTGGCACTTGAGTGAGTCATGGCAAAGGACCAGAGGCGAGTGAGTGAGTGAGGTGACGGGCCCCGGGCCTGTGAATCAGTACACACACACACACACACACACACACACACACACACGACCCAAACCGGGCTCACCCAGCACCATCTCTTCCGATTCAGAAGAACGCTACAACTCATCCCATAAATCACTGCTTTCAAAAAAGTCAGCTCTAAAAAAAGAGACAGCCTGCTTGAAAGGGCTGGGAGGAGGGAGTGAGTCACCGCTCCCCGCAGCGTGGGGCCTCCGCACCCTCACAGACATGAAGCTGGGGGCCGCCTTGGCTGCAGCCTCTCAGAATCCGGGGCTGAGCTCTGGCCGGTGGGCAGCTGCCCATGAGGGCTGGACCCGTGCCAGAGTAGGACCCTCCCCGATGCCAGGTCGGCTCCTGGAGAAAAAGCACTCTGGCCCAGGACTACTTCCTTAAGCCTGGGACACTCACATTCGACCCCCACTTGAGGTAATGCTGCCATTTTGTGGATGTTTCATGACCTGTTTATGTTTTCACGAGAGATAGAGAGACCAGGGCGTGGGTTCTGGTGCACAGCCTTCCAGTACAGCTGGCAAAATTCCGGCTACCAAGTCAATTATCCACCGCATCTGGCGTGACCCTTCCAGTGAGTGGAACAACCCAGCAACAGTCTTGGGCTGTCACAAAGGCCAGGAGCCCCCCCACCCCCCGCCGCCGCCCCGGCCAGCAGAAGCAAGTGGTGCAACCACCCCCAACCTGGCAAGCCCCAGACCTGAAAAGAAAATTCCTTTCACACTTTTGTCTCCCAGAGGTTACAATTTCCTTTCATTTGGGTGGTCCGGGAGATGGCACAGAGGATAAAGCATTGAATTCTCAAGCATGGGGTCCTGAAGTCAATCCCCAGCAGCATATGTACCAGAGTGATATATGGTTCTTTCTCTCTCTCCCTCTCCCTCTCCCCCCACCATAATTCTGTTTAATTAACTTATTAGTTTCTTTTTTTTATTATCTTTATTTATTAACTGGATAGAGACAGCCAGAAATTGAGAGGGAAGGGGTGATAGAGAAGGAAAGAGACAGAGACACCTGCAACACTGCTTTACCACTCACAAAGCTTTCCTCCTGCAGACGGGGACTGGGGACTCGAACCCGGGTAACCAGGTAATGTGCACTCAACCAGGTGCACCACCACCTGGCTCCCTCTGCCTATCATTCTTCATGAATTAATAAATAAAATAATTTTTAAAAATATTTCCTCTCACTGGAGGCTATCCACAGAGGTTAGGGAGACTGTTACCCCCGTGGCCCCATGAGAAGGGGATCCCTAGACAGTAGCAGTGGCCGATGGAAAAGCAGGGGGCAATCTGGCCATCCCTTTCATAGTGATTCCACTCACAGAAGCTCACATTTGCCAAAATGCCCGAGGCCCAGCCACCCACCGCAGCTGAGCAGCTTCTCGAACCAAGGACTGTTGGGTGCAACTCCGTGGGGAATGCAGCAATAATCCGAGTGCTCTGGTCTGTGACTTCAAGAAGCAGTGCGTGGCCCAGTGGCTCCCAGTGGGGAAGCTGTCGGTACAGCCACCACTAAGAACCCAAAGTGTAAACCCACTGCAGGCTTCTAAGACTTCCGCCAAAACTAGCTTTGCCAGGCTGTGCCACAGGTCTATCCCGAGGCCTAACCCAGCCAGACCCCCAGCCCTCAGGGGAGCAGGAGGCCAGGAACGCTATGCTCTACAACGGCGCAGAGAAACTCAGTTCTGATCAACACCCAAGTCCACCTCCTCTTGGTAAGGTGTGTGGCTGTCTTTGTCGGAAGTTTGCTGTGTCTTCTCTACTTTGCTTGGGGTTTGCATTCAAAGTTTTTCCTTTCAACCAAGCCACGTTTATTCACACATCATGGAGTGATCCCAAGCCCTCTTAAAACCAGAAAGAGGAAATGCTATACACTGCCAGGCCAGAAGAGATAGCATAAAGGTTATGCAAACGATTTTCATGCCTGAGGCTCTGAGATCCAAGTTCAGTCTCCCACACCACCATAAGCATGAGCTGAGCAGTGCCCTGGTGGAGGAAAGAGAAAAACACAGAATCCCAGACACAGATAAAGAGGGAAGTAGACAGAGCAGACAGTGGGTGAGGCCCTCCTCCACGTTCCACCTCAGTCTGCGTGCCCACCTGCCCACCCTGGCCATAGCCCAGTCCCTGAGAGAGGGAAGCGCTGGGCACTGGCAGACAGCAAGCAGGAAAGGAGACCGCCACGCAGGAGAGAGAAATCTGAGTTCTGCGGGCTCTACCAGACATGGGCCCGAAGGAATAGAGATACAAAGTGGTTGCCAGGCCAGGATGGACCCCAGACACACACCCAGGGAGGGGCGGCTGCCTGCTTCAGCAGAGAGCACACACGCCACTCTTTTCCAACCTGTCTCTTGTGTTCAGAACGGAATCTCATTCCATCCTGTCTGCAGAAACTGGGCAGTGGAAAACACCACATGTGATTCCATAGCACCACCCGACACACTAATAAAATGCTGCAGAGTCATTTAAAGAATTCTCTCCCCCCCCCCCATCCTGGCCAAAGATAAAATGTAAAGCCATGCACTTAAATAATTCAGCATCAAAGGTTGTCTTAGTGTTTCATTTTGAAAGGGAATGTGTAAGTCCACAACCCGGAGACAGACTCCTGAGCCCTCCGGTCTCTAGTTTCCATTAAGCAAGTGGAAAACAAGTTCATTCATCCCGTGGCAGCCAGGAAAGCTACCCTCTGTGATTACGAGACATGAAATTCCCAGAGACCATACAGGAGGGGCCCCATCCACTCAGGAAGGCAGGGAGGTGCTGTTGGGAGGGAGGCGCCAAGGCTCCAGTCAGGATGTAAGAAAAACAAGGATGAGCTTCAGGCTGGCGAGCCCACACCCCTCTCTGAGGAAGCTCCAAGACACCCCTAGGGCCCCTTTCTAAAATCTGTGTGGACACGGGTGACCTGGAGAGGATGGGAGGGTCTTGCCAGCCTCTGGACGGTAGGACCTGGCAGCCACCTGCCTCCATTGCCAATGGCCACTGAGTGTCCCCGAGCAGGTGAGTGGGCCCCATGCCAGGTTGCGTGAGCACTGCCCTCAAAGAGAAGCCGGGCACTGGCTCCAAGCATGGCGATTCCAGGTACAGGTGTGCAGCCTGGTCTGTTCCGAGGCCCCGTGCTGGGCTGGTCCTGGCGGTGGGGGTGTCATCGTGGGGGGGAGCCCCCACCCCCACCCCCCAGCCAGGGTCTGGGGCAGAAGTGCAGAGCCGGGGAAGGCAGGAGGGCCCTGCGGCCAAGGCCGGTACATGCCTGTTCCCGGGGACACTGCAGCAGCTCCCGCCCGGGGTCCCCGGGGCCCTGTAGCACCCGGACCGGCCTGCTGCAGCACGGGGAGCTCGGGGCCTGCTCCTTCCAGGAGCCGCTGCCCTGCAGAGGCCACATGGAGACGCAGGGCCCCGAACACACCGGCGCGGCTCCTCCCTGCCGGGAGCAGGCACGATGGCTGCCCACCTGGCTGCGGGCCCCGCGGACCGTTACACACGCGCACCCGCCGCCGAGCCGGCCGCCCGACGTGCTCCGGGCTGGGAGCCCGGCTCCCCAAGGTGAGCGGGGGCAGGGCGCGGACCCTCGGCACCGGGGGGCCGGGGGGGCTCCCAGACGCCGCCTGAAACTTATGACAGCTGAGCACGTGACCCGGCCGCCGGCACCCGCCGGCCAACAGGCCCCAAATCACTGCCGCGCCTCTGTCACCGCGGCCCCGCGCCCCAGAGCCGCGCCCCGCGCTCCGGCCCCGCGCTCCGGCCCCGCGCTCCGGCCCCGCGCTCCGGCCCCGCGCCCCGCGCCCCGCGCCCCGGCCCCGCGCCCCGGCCCCACGCCGCCCGCGCTCGGCTCCGCAAACAATGGTCCCCGCGACCGCGCAGGACGCGCTCCGGGCCGGGCCTGGGCCCCGAGAACGCGCCAGCGAGCTCGCCCGGTAAGCAGGCCCGCGCCCCGGCCCCGCGGCGGCCCACCAAGGACACGGCGCCCGCCGCCGCCCCCGCCCGCCCGCCCGCCTCACCTTCCGACAGCTCGAGCTCCAGCTCGGCCAGGCGCGCCCGCACTTCCAGGGGCAGCGCCAGGCCCTCCAGGCCGCGGTCCGCCATCTCGGCCTTTGTTCCGGCCGCGGCTCGGCGGCTCTCGCCGGACCCGCACCGGCCGCTCCTCCTCCTCCGCGCCGCCCGCCGCGCGCCCCCGCCCGAGCGCGCCCCCGCCGCTGCTGCTCCGCCCGCCGCCGGGGACGGGCCGGGACCGGGCGCCGGGGACGCGGGCGCGGGCGCGTGGCGCGAGGGCGGGCCGGGAGAGGGGCCGGCGGGTGGGGGCCGAGCGCGGGGAGGGGGCTGCGGGGGGCGGGGCGGGACGGGGCGGGGCCGGGCCGGGCCGGGGAGGGACACGGCGGACGCGGCGGGCGCGGCACCCCGGGGCCTCGCGGCCCGGCGCCCCCAGAGGAAGCCCCGCCGCCGGGCGCCCGCTCCGGGCTCGGTCCCCAACGGCCGCGCGGGGGCAACACCCCGCGTCCTCCCGCCCGCGCCTCCCCAGCCTGTTTGCGGGTCGCGGCCGCCGCGGGCGCCACCCTACGGGACGGCTGAACACCCCCCAACCCACACACGCCCACTCGAGCCCCGAACTCGAGCCAACTCGTCGGCCCTCTCCAGCAGCTTCCTCCTCCCCCTCCGCGCGGCTCCCCGCCCGCCCCGGGGACCCGTGCCACCTGCCCATCGCCGCCCCCGGCCCCACTGGGCCTCCAGCCAGGAAAGTTGGGGCGTCTTCCTGTGCTGTCTGCGGCCTTAGGGAACCCTCAACCCCCCCCCCCGCACACACACACTCAGACACATGTACGCCGACATCCAATTAGAGTGTCACACAGCAACTCAGACACACACACGTGTGCATGTACACACGCAGACTCATGCACATGTATACACACGTGTCACCCATGCACACCCGCACGTTTGCACACACATTCACACCCATACACAATACACACATGCGCTCACACAGGTGCATATGTGCACATACTTGTCTCCACACACTCATTCACACGTAGACGTATACACAACATACTCGAACACTGAACCCGTGCACTAACACATACATGTGCACACAGGCCTTCAAATGCTCATAAGTACATACACTCGGTCAAGTTTGTTCTCTCTAACACACACACACACACACACACACACACACACACGACCCTATCCACATCCTGGTTCACCTCCCAGCCCCCACCTTGTCCTGGCCTGAGCTGTGACTCAGCGCAGGTGGACAGTCACGTGGCCCACCCAGGGTCACCCGAAGGGCCTCTCCCTACAGGCCTTCCTGGGGAGACCCCACCGTTTGTGAAAACGCTCTGTTTCCAGCTGAAACGCAGCTAGAGACAGCTCTGCACCCGGGGGGCCACACGGTGGAGGCTGCTCAAAGCCCTGGAAAAGGTTCAAACAAGCAGGAAACGCAAGGTTCTGAGCAAATCCAGAGACAGTCTGGGGAGGGGGGGGGGAGGCCCCCATAGTCCTGCTCAGCAGCGGAAGCAGCATTCCAGCGGATGCTCTGGCTGAGCCAGCAGGCGTGGGCTGGCTTGCTGGGCTGTCACTGGGGGACTGAGAAATCTCCCGCAGGTGAGCTCCACAGTCAGCAGCCACTTCCATTTCCGCCTTGGCGGTGGTGTGGTGAGGAACTTTTAGATACCTGCTGTATTGGTGATGCCTCTGGAGGGACTCATGCGAAGCTCCAGCTGACCTGTCCACCTGCAGGACTCCTGGCCACCACTCTAGGCCTCCTCCTCGCCCGGGGGCTGCATTAGCAGGACGCTCCCTCCTGTGCTGTGTGTGCAGTGCCAGCATCTGTGCCCTTGGAGTGCGGGTAAGAGTGCACACCACCCCCAGCTCCTCCTCATTCTACATTCATTCTGGAGTAAAGAAGTTCACCTGGGGGCTAGGAAGTAGCACAGCAGGTTAAGCGCACGTGGCCCAAAGCTCAAGGACCCGCATGAGGATTTCTGTTGGAGACTCCTGCTCCCCACCCGCAGGGGATTCGCTTCCCGGGCTATGAAGCAGGTCTGCAGGTGTCTTGTCTTTCTCTCCCCCTCTCTGTCTTCCCCTCCCCTCTGTCTTCCTCTCCTCTCTCCAGCCTATCCAACAACAACAACAGCAATAACAACAGCAATAATGATGACAACAATAAACAAGAGCAACAAAAGGGGGAAAAAACAGCCTCCAGGAGCAGTGGATTTGTAATGAAGTCACTGAGCCCCAGCAATAACCCTGGAGGCAAAAAAAAAAAAAAAAAGGAGTTCACCTGGATGAACTCAGCCCTCTACCAGTACCCACTGGTACAGCAGGACATCTTTTCCCACCACTCTAACAGACAAGTTTTCCTACTTAAAGCTTCACACCTTGACTGTGTGACTGTGCTCTACTTATAATCCATCCATCTCCCAACCTCTCTCATACCAGAAGCAAAACCTGGTCACATTTCACATGGCAGGTGAGGGGAGAGAGGAGCAAACAGCCATGTGCAGAGGGGCCAGTCCCTCTGCTGGAGAAAAAACCAAGAACTCACCTCAGTCTTGTGCAACTCTAACGATCACTGCATCTGGGGTTCATTTCTCCACTTTTACCAGGTCTCAACCAGGACTCAAGGTATGGACATGCCTGGCCCATAGAAATAGAAGTGCGACTATGACCTAGGAAAAGTAACTCATTAAGTTATTTTCTCATCTTCTTTAAAAGCCACTTATTTGGGGGTCGGAGGGTAGCACAGTGGGTTAAGCACACGTGGCACAAAGCGCAAGGACAGGCATAAGGATCCCAGTTTGAGCCCTGGCTCCCCACCTATAGGGGAGTCGCTTCACAGGCGATGAAATAGGTCTGCAGGTGTCTGTTTTTCTCTCCCCCTCTCTGTCTTCCCCTCCTCTCTCCATTTCTCTCTGTCCTGTCTAACAATGACGACATCAACAACAACAATAACTACAACAACAATAAAACAAGGGCAACAAAAGGGAAAATAAATAATAAAAAATTTTAAAAACACTTATTTATGCACTGGAGAGACAGCATAATGGGTCTGCAAAGTACTTTCCTGCCTGAGACTCTGAGGTCCCAGGTTGAGTCCCGAGCACCACCATCAGTCAGAGCTGTGCAGTGCTGTGGTCTTTCTCTTTCTCACTGTATCACTCTTACTGTTTTAATTTAATTTTTTATATTATATTTATTTATTGGATAGAGACAGTCAGAAATCGAGAGGGAAAGGGGTAATAAAAAGGGAGAGAGACAGAGAGACACCTGCAACACTGCTTCACCACTTGCAAAGCTTTCCCCCTGAAGGTGGGGACTGGAGGCTTGAACCAAGATCCTTGCACATTTTGACATGTGCACTCAACCAGGTGAGCTACCACCCAGCCCCCTGTATCTCTCTAATTAAAAAAAAAATGTGTGGAAATGTACCCCTCTTATCCGATAGTCTTGTCAATATTTCCATTTTATAAATACAAATTAAAAAACCAAAACATTTTTTTAATATTTTATTTTATTTATTTATTCCCTTTTGTTGCCCTTGTTGTTTTATTGTTGTAGTTATTATTGTTGTTGTCGTCATTGTTGGATAGGACAGAGAGAAATGGAGAGAGGAGGGGAAGACAGAGAGGAGGAGAGAAAGATAGACTCCTGCAGACCTGCTTCACCGCCTGTGAAGTGACTCCCCTGCAGGTGGGGAGCCGGGGTTCGAACCGGGATCCTTATGCCGGTCCTTGTGCTTTGCGCCACCTGCGCTTAACCCGCTGCACTACAGCCCGACTCTCAAAACCAAAACATTTTTAAACTGTTTATTTATAATAGGTGAAAAACAAAACCAGAGCATCACTCTAGTACATGCAATGCTGGGGCTCGAACTAGAGACCTCATGATTTGAGAGTTCAGCGCTTATATTCACTGTGACACTTCCCAGGCTGCTATTCTTATTTTCGAAGAAAATATCACAATCATACAATGCCTTTTTTTTTAATAACACTCTGTCTCATTTCACTTTGCATTTTATAAGCCAGGATCACCTTCTGGTCTGTTCCTACATTCCTCCTCAAGGGAATTAATTATGAGAAGAAAATTGGAGACTGTGTACCCTCAAGAGTAGAATGACAGCAGAGCTGGGGAGACAGCAAAGTGGTTATGCAAAATACCTGCATGGCTAAAGCACCAAAGGGTCCCAGGTTCAATCCGAAGCACCCCCATGAGCCAAAGCTGAGCAAAGCTCTGGGAAACAAAAAGAAAAAAAAAAAAATAGAATGACAGTGAAATGAGTTATCAGTCTCCATTACCAGAGCTGGAGAAATAGCACAGCAGTTTATGGAAAAAATAAAAATAAAAAGGGGGTCGGGCAGTGGCGCAGTGGGTTAAGCGCATGTGGCACAAAGCACAAGGACCAAAACATAAGGCTCCCGGTTCGAGCCCCCGGTTCCCCACCTGCAGGGGAGTCGCTTCACAAGCGGTGAAGCAGGTCTGCAGGTGTCTATCTTTCTCTCCCCCTCTCTGTCTTCCCCTCCTCTCTCCATTTCTCTCTGTCCTATCCAGCAACGAACAACATCAACAATGGCAATAATAATAACCACGGCGAGGCTGCAACAAGGGCAACAAAAAGGGGGGAGAAATGGCCTCCAGGAGGGGTGGATTCATGGTGCAGGCACCGAGCCCAGCAATAACCCTGGAGGGAAAAATAAACAAATAAATAATAAAATAAAAATAAAAGCTTTCATGTCTAATTTCCCAGGGGTCCCAGGTTCAATCCACAGTGCCACCATAAGTCAGAGTTGAGTAGTGCTCAACTCTGAAGGAGAATAAAAGGAGGAGGGGTAGGGGGAGGACAAAGAGAAGCAGGAGGAGAAGGAGGAGGAAGAGAAGGGTGCTGAGATAGCTGATTTGGGGGCAGGGATAGACAGCATAATGGTTATGCAAAGAGACTCTCATAACTGAGGCTCCAAAGTCTCAGGTTCAATTCCTGGCACCACCATAAGCCACACTGAGCAGTGAGCTGATATATATATATCGCTTGTCTAGAGAACTTGTTTTGTCTTATACACAACCCAGGTCGGAGCTCAGCTGCCACTGTGCTGAAGGAAGCTTTGGTTCTGTGACGTCTCTCTCTGTCCATTTCTGTCTCTATTTCTATCTGGAAAAGTTGGTCTAGAGGAGGGGCCAGGCAGTGGCACATCCAATGGAGTGCACATGATAAGCCCTAAGTTCAAGGCCCCCTACCACCACCACCTGCAAGTCGGAAGCTTCATAAGCAGTGAAGCAGGTCTGCAGGTGTCTCTTTCTGTCTCCCTTTCAAACTCTGTCTCCCCTCTCAATTTTTATCGGTTCTGTCTAACAAAAAAAGAAAGGGAGTGGGAGAAAAGGAAGAATGGCCACCAGGAGCAGTGGATTCATGACGCAGACTTAGTCCCAGCACCAGTAACCCTGGGGGCGTGCGCGCACAAGAGAGAGAGAGAAAGGGGGGGCGGAATTTGGCCTGGAATTGTGAAATCCCAGTGACAGCACACACAAAAGGGAGAAAAGAGAAAAAGAAAGGTAGTTATACTCACATTTATGGACATTAATATTAACTTAGGGAGCGCTAACTGCACCTGTGTGGCTGCACTGCTCTCTGTAAACTATGTCAATATCAGCCACAGTCCAAAGTTCCACGTTCAGTCCTCTCCCCACCATAAGCCAGGGCTGAACAGTGCTCTGGTAAAAAAAAAAAAAGTACAAATAAAAGTGAAAGTATTTGTTTTTTCTCCTCCTCTTCTTTTTCTTTTCCAAAGCATTGCTTATTGTGGTGGTAGTAGGGGGGTGGACTGACTTTGGAGCCTGAGGCATGACCATCTCTTTGCAGAACCATTATGCTATCTACCAGAGCACTACTCAACTCTGGTTTATGGTGGTGCAGGTGAAGAAGAAAAAAAGGGGGTCGGGCGTTGGCGCAGTGGGTTAAGCGCATGTGGCGCAAAGCGCAGGGACCGGCGTAAGGATCTCGGTTCGAGCCCCTGGCTCCCCACCTGCAGGGGAGTCGCTTCACAGGCGGTGAAGCAGGTCTGCAGGTGTCTGTCTTTCTCTCCCCTCTCTCTCTGTCTGCCCCTCCTCTCTCCATTTCTCTCTGTCCTATCCAACAACGTATTGCGTCAACAAGGGCAATAATAATAACCACAACGAAGCTACAACAAGGGCAACAAAAGGGGGGAAACAGATGGCATCCAGGAGCGGCGGATTCATGGTGCAGGCACCGAGCCCAGCAATAACCCTGGAGGAAAAAAAAAAAAATATATATATATATATATATATATATATATCAGCTAGAGAGAGAGGAGAGACAGCACCATTCCAAACTCATGAAGCTTCCCCTGTGCCAGGGATCCTATGTGGTGCCAGGAACTTGAGTCCAGGTGTCTGTGCTTGTTAAAGTGTACACTCCCCCCCCCCCCCCGGAAGCCATCTTTTGGCTCCAAAATATGTGCTTTTAAAGATCTACTTAATGAAAGAGAGAGAGACCAAGCACTACTCTAGCACACACAATATCAGGGATCAAACCTGGGACCCTCAGCATGCAAATTCTGTGCTCTGACCCCAAGCCACCCTATTGGCCACTATACTGTTTCTGTGTACAGTGTAAGTACATACACACTAGCCACATCCGGAGACATTTGTGAAGGAATGTTGCAGGGGTGTTCCCAGCCTTATAGAGCTTCACATACACGACACTGTATGAGGAAAGGTATACAGGCTGACCATTTGATAGGTGTTTGAGGAATGATGGCCACAACAAAGCTAATAAACACCTCATCTTCCCACCTGCTCACTGTGTGTGTGCGTTAGCTTGAGTTAGTGTGTGTGGGCATGTTAGTGTGAGTTTGTGTGAGAGTCTGTGTGAGTGTGTAATATGTTTGTGTATTTGTGAGTATATTAAGTTTGATTGTGAGTTTGTTTTGGTGTGTTACAGTGTACATGATGTGTATCTGTGTGGGGTGTATTATTGTTTGAGAGTGAGTTTGTGTATATAATTATGAGTGTTCTAGTGTGTTTGAGTATACATGTTAGTGTAAGTGTGTGTTATGTTAGTGCAAACTTGTATCTTAGTATGAGTTTATGAGTTTGTGAATTGTGTGTTAGAATTTGTAAAGTGTGTGCTAGTGTTTGTGTGTGAGTGGATGTTTACATCAGTATGTGAATTTGTGTGTGTGTGTGTGTGTGTGTGTGTTGGTGTGAGTTTGTGCACATGTTGGTGTGTGGATTTGCATGATAGGGATTTTATTTATTTATTTTCCCTTTTTGTTGCCCTTTTTATTGTTGTTGTAGTTATTATTGTTGTTGCTTTTGATGTCATTGTTAGGACAGAGAGAAATGGAGAGAGGATGGGAAGACAGAGAGAGGGAGAGAAAGAGAGACACCTGCAGACCTGCTTCACCGCCTGTGAAGCAACTTCACTGCAGGTGGGAGAGAGCCAGGGGCTCGAACCAGAATCCTTATGCCGGTCCTTGCGCTTCGCATCATATGCGCTTAACCCAATGTGCTACCACCCGACTCCCAATAGTGAGTTTGTATATGAGTATGTCGGTGTGAGTTTTGTGTGCGACTGTGAGTTGGTATGTGAGTGTGAGCGTGTACAAGATGTGTGTGGTGAGGTAGCAGCACTGCCCTCTCTGACCCCTTCCCAGTTGGCAGTGTTCGCCGCACACTGGGAGCTCACCTTCCTGCACATGCACAGCTGCAGGTTGGAGCTTCTGGCCTAGCTCTGCAGTCTCCCTAACTCTAGCCCTGGGAACCACTTTTCTCCAATTTCTGTGAGTCCAGCATTTATAGACTTCACGGACAGTGCAATCATGCAGCTTAGGGTAGGAACCCCTCGGCCTGGCATGGGTCCTGGCAGTAGTAGGGGACTCAGGTACACATAACCCCAGGCAGCCCCACATATGTCCTACTCCAGGGGGAAACAGGACAACTGGTCAGCCATACCCTCACTGAGTCAGAGCTGAGCTGCATGGTCCTGACTGTGGAGCTGACTCTGGGGCAGCATGCCCCCCCACCCAGCTGTGCTGATTGGCAGGTCTCCACTGTCCCACAAGGTGACTGGGGATTCTCAGGCTGAATGTGTCCTTGATCTGAGAGGTATCAGTGTTTATTCCTGGCCACAGCTCAGGTCATGACACTTCCACGTACAAATCTGCTGTCCATGTTTTTGGGAATCACTTAATCACTTCTCTCTGCTTCTCTTCTGCCTCTCTCTCTCTCTCTCCATATATATCTCAGTTTTGCTTCCCCAGATCACTGTTTCATGCACAAAAGTAAAAGAGAATAAAAGTTTTTTCAGACAACTCAAACAAATAAAATATCCCCTTTAAATTCATCTGTGCTATGGTTTAGGGGCGTGCATGATCTCTGTAATGTCTTCGCAGTTCCAGTCAAGAAAAGTCAGACTGGGAGTCGGGCGGTAGCATAGCAGGTTAAGCGCACATGGCACAAAGTGCAAGGACCGGCATAAGGATCCTGGTTCAATCCCTGGCTCCCCACCTGCAGGGGAGTCACTTCACAGGCAGTGAAGCAGGCCTGCAGGTGTCTGTCTTTCTCTCCCCCCTCTGTCTTCCCCTCCTCTCTCCATTTCTCTCTGTCCTATCCAACAACAACAACATCAATAACAACAATAATAATAACTACAACAACAATAAAAGCAAGGACAACAAAAGGGAAAATAAATAAATAAAAATTAAAAAAAAGAAAGAAAAGTCAGACTATTTCCAGTATACTGGGACTGAAGATTTTAAAAATATCACTCCACCTTATCCTTAGAAAACCACACTCTAACACAGAAATTATTCCACTTCCTCTGCTTTCAGTAGGCGTTTGTCATGACGCCGTTCATGCTCTTTCCTGAAAACCTTCCCCCAAGGCTCTGGGCCTGTTCTTCTGGCCACTTTGGCTGAAGACAGCAGCACTGGAGAGAAGAAACTAGTCTCAGCTCCCCACACTACAGAGAACCTCATGGACTCGTGCAGAGAAGAAAGCAAGAAAGAACTCCAATTAGGAGGGCACAGCCACTGTGTACAGAGCATGCAGCTTTCCCTTTAAAAAGGTGGTTAAATAACTAATTTTTTTTAAATGACTGCATGTAAAGTCAATTATTTTTCTTTGCTACCAGACTTATTACTGCATAACTCCACCAGTTTTTTGATAGAGAGAGAAAGAAACGGAAAAGGAGGGAGATGGGGAAGAGGCAGACAGATGGAAAGACACCTATAGCGTTGCTCCCTCCAGGTTGGGAATGGAGGCGTGAATTCAGGTCTTCACAGATAGTAACATGTCCACTTTCCTGACTAGGGCCTACCACTGGGCCACAGAAAGTCCATTTTGAAGCAGCAGTGTGAGGTATATATCATACTAGCAACAAGACAAATAGAAAACACAGACGTGAATGCATGAGTGGCTGGTACTGACAGGAGTTAAAAAATATGAAATAGTGGTCCAGGAGGTGGCGCAGTGGATAAAAGTATCGGACTCTGAAGCAGGAGGTCCTGAGTTCAATCCCCTTGGCAGCACATGTACCAGAGTGATGTCTAGTTCTTTCTCTCTCTCCTCCTATCTTTCTCATTAATAAATAAATAAAATCTTTTAAAAAATATTTTAAAAATACATGAAATATTCACACACAGCACGTGTGCAGGAGACAAGGCCTGTGGAGAGAAGCTGCTGGTCAGTGGAGGCAAGGGAGAAGACACTGGCATACCTGGCCCCTCTGAGGGCTTCAGTCAGCACCAGCATGAGGGTGGGGGTGGGGTGGGCTGGGAAACTCCACTCTGCACCTGGACTAGGACAGAAAAGTCAGGGCAGCCCTGGCCCCCCTGAGGTTCCCACAAGAAGAATCAGAGAAGGAAGCCCAAACCCCACCTGCCAGTCTCAGAACTGGACAAGAGAGGTCCCTGGGAACAGAGCTCAAAGAGAAGAGAAGCTGACGTGTCAGGCTTAGATGTTAGATGGCCCAGCCAGAACACCACCCACCAACCGAGGAGGGGACACCCACAGCCTGACAACCTCTAAGGCAACCATCACCCAGCAGACAGGAGCCCTCCTCCAGAGAGGAGGAGGCAGGGGACAGGCAGAACCAGAGATGACTGGGGGGTAGGTAGGACCAGCAGACTTCAAGTGACTACTGTGATGCTCAGTGAGCAAACAGACAAAATGTGTCCACAGAGGGTCAGAAATGATCACAGAAGGACAAGATGGACATTTCTCCAAACAAAATAGCAGCCTCTTCAATAAAAAGCCCATGAGGTGGCCTTGACCACCACGTGAAGATGACAGAAGAAGGAATCTGGGGGGTCGGGCGGTGGCGCAGTGGGTTAAGCGCACATGGCGCAAAGCGCAGGGACTGGAGTAAGGATCCCGGTTCGAGCCCCCGGCTCCCCACATGCAGGGGAGTCGCTTCACGGGTGGTGAAGCAGGTCTGCAGGTGTCTGTCTTTCTCTCCCCCTCTCTCTGTCTTCCCCTCCTCTCTCCATTTTTCTCTGTCCTATCCAACAACAAAACAACATCAACAATGGCAATAACCGCAAGGAGGCTGCAA